>NW_027254473.1:51871-138715 GCF_044704955.1 Pristiophorus japonicus | reverse complement strand
CCCGGTTATCCTGCACAAAGTACAGCCCTTCCCCCACACGGTACAATCCAGCACACTAAAAACCCAAATAACACTAGACCAGGGGCCGCCTACCACCCTCATCACACTGCCCCACCTCACTGGAACCGGCTCAGCAGCCCGCGACATGGATACCGCACAACGGGACCGACAAGATCCGACCTACACTGCGCACGGTGATCCCAGCACCATTCCCTGACCCCCGGAGTTCTCCCCCCCTGGGGCTCCCACTCTCCCCGGGGTCCCTCCCCACGGGGCACCGACTCTCCCCGGGGTATGGGTCTCCCCCACGGGACACCGACTCTCCCCCATGGGGCACCGACTCTCCCGGGGTACGGGTCCCTCCCCACGGGGCACCGACTCTCCCCGGGGTACGGGTCTCCCCCACGGGACACCGACTCTCCCCCGCGGGGCACTGACTCTCCCCGGGGTACGGGTCTCCCCCCACGGGGCACCGACTCTCCCCGGGGTACGACTTTCTCCCCCATGGGGCACTGACTCTCCCCGGGGTAAGACTCTTCCCCCCCCTGGGGCTCCCACTCTCCCCGGGGCACCGACTCTCCCCGGGGTACGGGTCTCCCCCACGGGACACCGACTCTCCCCGGGGCGCCCCTGGTCTGCAGTGATCAGGAGTTGGGAAGAGGAGGGGTGCTGTCTGCTGGTACAGAGAGCCAGGCAGTGAGCTGACGACAGTCTGGGGCTTTCCCTGAAACACTCAGCACGTCAGTGATATCTGGACAAGCACAGTCACAAGTGATTAATTACAAAAACAGACAGGAATTAAAAACCATCTCCAGACAGCCGAGAGTCACAAATCTGAGTCGTCAGCAGGTAGTAGGAGTGGATTCAGAGAATGTTCATCACTAGCACTGTTAGGGACCATCCTTCTATACTGTGGCTCTGCCTATAGGGTGCCCTCCCTCTATAGGGAACCCCGTCCATAGGGTGCCCTCCCTCTATAGGGATCCCCGTCCATAGGGTGCCCTCCCTCTATAGGGATCCCCGTCCATAGGGTGCCCTCCCTCTATAGGGATCCCCGTCCATAGGGTGCCCTCCCTCTATAGGGATCCCCGTCCATAGGGTGCCCTCCCTCTATAGGGATCCCCGTCCATAGGGTGCCCTCCCTCTATAGGGAACCCCGTCCATAGGGTGCCCTCCCTCTATAGGGATCCCCGTCCATAGGGTGCCCTCCCTCTATAGGGATCCCCACTTTCTATAGGATCCCTTCCCTCTACAAGGGAGAGGAGGGGAAGGAGAGGGGAAAAGGGGCAAGTGAACCAGTCCTCCCCTTTGGTCACTGTTTCCTTCTCGTGACTCATTTTCCCCGTCTCTCCCCCCGCACCTCCTCACTCTCTCCCTCTCCCTCTCCCTGGCTATCTGTCCCGCTCTCCTCCTCCTCCTCTCTCATCCCCCTCGCTCTCGACCTCTCTCTCCCCACTCGGATTTTCTGGCACTCTCTCCCCCATCCACCCCTCTCTCCCACCCCCCCCCGGCAGGGAAGTAGAGTTGAGCCAGAGGTCAGACCTCTGATGGTATAAAATGGCGAAGCTGGCTCGAGGCCAAATGTCCACCTCCTGCTCCTATTTCTTATGTTCTTATGTTCTCTTCCCGCTCTCCCACGCTCCCTCTCTCCCTCCTTTCGCGCGCTCTCCCTTTCCCCTCGCTCGCTCTCTCCCTCCCTTTCCCCTCGCTCGCTCTCTCTCTCTCTCCCTCCCTCTCTCCCTCCCTCCCTCTCCCCTCACTCGCTCTCTCCCTCCCTCTCTCTCCCTCCCTCTCCCCTCGCTCGCTCTCCCCTCACTCGCTCCCTCCCTCATCCCCTTCCGCTCTCCCTCACTTTCTCCCCCCCCCCCTCACGCTCCCCTCTCCACCCCTCACGCTCTCTCTCTCTCCCCCCCTACGCTCCCTCTCTTCCCCCCCACGCTCCCCTCTCACCCCCCCATGCTCTCGCTCTCTCTCCCCCCCCACCCCTCACCCCTCTCTCTCCCCCCCAACCCCCTCACGCTCTCTCTCCCCCCCACCCCCCCACGCTCTCTCTCCCCCCCACCCCCTCACGCTCTCTCTCCCCACCCTCTCTCTCCCCCCCACGCTCTCTCTCCCCCCCCACCCCCTCACGCTCTCTCCCCCCACCCCCCACGCTCTCTCTCCCCCCCCACGCTCTCTCTCCCCCCCCCCAACCTCTCTCTCTACCCCCCACCACGCTCTCTCTCTCCCCCCCACCACGCTCTCTCTCTCCCCCCCACGCTCTCTCTCTCTCTCCCCAACCCCTCACTCTCTCTCCCCCCCCACGCTCTCTCTCTCTCTCTCCCCCCCCTCACGCTCTCTCTCACCCCCCCCACGCTCTCTCTCTCTCTCCCCCCCCACGCTCTCTCTCTCACCCCCCCCTCACGCTCTCTCTCTCACCCCCCCTCACGCTCTCTCTCTCTCCCCCCCACGCTCTCTCTCTCACCCCCCCCTCACGCTCTCTCTCTCACCCCCCCTTCACGCTCTCTCTCTCACCCCCCCCTCACGCTCTCTCTCTCACCCCCCTCACGCTCTCTCTCTCACCCCCCCCTCACGCTCTCTCTCTCACCCCCCCCTCACGCTCTCTCTCTCACCCCCCCCTCACGCTCTCTCTCTCTCACCCCCCCTCACGCTCTCTCTCTCACCCCCCCTCACGCTCTCTCTCTCACCCCCTCACGCTCTCTCTCTCACCCCCCCCTCACGCTCTCTCTCTCACCCCCCCCTCACGCTCTCTCTCTCACCCCCCCCTCACGCTCTCTCTCTCACCCCCCCCTCACGCTCTCTCTCTCACCCCCCCTCACGCTCTCTCTCTCACCCCCCTCACGCTCTCTCTCCCTCCCCCTCCCCCCCCCCTCACGCTCTCTCTCTCTCTCTCCCCCCCCCCTCATGCTCTCTCGCTGCCCCCTCCCCTCTCACGCCCCCCCTCACGGTCCCTCTCTTTCCCCCCCCCCCCCCGCTCCCCCCTTCTCTTTCTCTCTCCCCCCTCTCTCTCTCTTTACCCCCTCTCTCTCGCTACCCCCTCTCTCTCGCTTCTCGCTCCTCTCTCTCTCTCTCCCCTCTCTCTCCCCCCCCCCCTCACGCTCTCTCTCTCTCTCTCCCCCCCCCCCCCTCATGCTCTCTCGCTGCCCCCTCCCCTCTCACGCCCCCCCTCACGGTCCCTCTCTTTCCCCACCCCCCCGCTCCCCCCTTCTCTTTCTCTCTCCCCCTCTCACTCTCTTTACCCCCTCTCTCTCGCTTCTCGCTCCTCTCTCTCTCTCTCTCTCTCTCTCTCTCCCCTCTCCCCTCTCTCTCCCCCCCCCCCCCCCCCCACCACGCTCTCTCTCCCCCTCCCCTCACGCGCTCTCTCTCTCTCTCTCCCTCATGCTCCGCCTCAATCACCCTCACGCCCCCCCTCTCCTCCTCCCCCTCATGCTCCCCCTCTCACGCTCATGCTCCCCCTCTCCCCTCACGCTCTGCCTCTCCCCCGCTCCCCCCAGCAGCGTGGATGATCTGGGAGTCGGCGGATGCTGCAGTTCACCAGGGCGGTGAGGACAGAGCCTGGGTCAGGAAGGCCACACCCTCGGCTGGTCGAGGACTCGTGGCCACGGGAGCGACGGCTGCAGCCAGCGGACAGGATTCAGCCGAACCTGTGGGAGACACGGGATGGAACAGGAGAGGGTGGTCAGAGTGATGGTTAATCAACAGCATTCCACACAAACCCCCATAATCGATCCACTCTCCCCGGGGTACAGGTCTCCCCCACGGGGCATCCACTCTCCCCGGGGTACAGGTCTCCCCCACGGGGCACCCACTCTCCCCGGGGTACAGGTCTCCCCCACGGGGCACCCACTCTCCCCGGGGTACAGGTCTCCCCCACGGGGCATCCACTCTCCCCGGGGTACAGGTCTCCCCCACGGGGCACCCACTCTCCCCGGGGTACAGGTCTCCCCCACGGGGCACCCACTCTCCCCGGGGTACAGGTCTCCCCCACGGGGCATCCACTCTCCCCGGGGTACAAGTCTCCCCCACGGGGCATCCACTCTCCCCGGGGTACAGGTCTCCCCCACGGGGCACCGACTCTCCCCGGGGTACAGGTCTCCCCCACGGGGCACCGACTCTCCCCGGGGTACAAGTCTCCCCCATGGGGCACCGACTCTCCCCCACGGGGCACCGACTCTCCCCCACGGGGTACCGACTCTCCCCGGGGTACAGGTCTCCCCCACGGGGCACCAACTATCCCCGGGGTACGGGTCTCCCCCACGGGGCACCGACTCTCCCCGGGGTACAGGTCTCTCCCACGGGGCACCGACTCTCCCCGGGGTACCGACACTCCCTGGGGTACAGGTCTCTCCCCACGGGGCACCGACTCTCCCCGGGGTACAGGTCTCCCCCACGGGGCACCGACTCTCCCCGGGGTACAGGTCTCCCCCACAGGGCACCGACTCTCCCCGGGGTACGGGTCTCCCTCCACGGGGCAGCGACTATCCCCGGGGTACGGGTCTCCCCGACGGGGCACCGACTCTCCCCAGGGTACGGGTCTCCCCCCACGGGGCACGGGTCTCCCTCACGGGGCACCAACTATCCCCGGGGTACGGGTCTCCCCCACGGGACACCGACTCTCCCCGGGGTACGGATCTCCCCCACGGGGCACCGACTCTCCCCGAGGTACGGGTCTCCCCCACGGGGCACCGACTCTCCCTGGGTACGGGTCTCCCCCACGGGGCACCGACTCTCCCCGGGGTACGGGTCTCCCCCCACGGGGCACCGACTCTCCCCGGGGTACGGGTCTCCCCCCACGGGGCACCGACTCTCCCCGGGGTACGGGTCTCCCCCACGGGGCACCGACTCTCCCCGGGGTACGGATCTCCCCCACGGGGCACCGACTCTCCCCGGGGTACGGGTCTCCCCCACGGGGCACCGACTCTCCCCGGGGTACGGGTCTCCCCCACGGGGCACCGACTCTCCCCGGGGTACGGGTCTCCCCCCACGGGGCACGGGTCTCCCTCACGGGGCACCGACTCTCCCCGGGGTACGGATCTCCCCCCACGGTGCACCGACTCTCCCCGGGGTACGGGTCTCCCCCGGGGGAGATTTCCTCTCTCTCTAACCCAGGGGTCAATGGGCAGTGATCAGGAGCAGGAACCCTGGCTGATTTCCCCTCTCTCTAACCTAGGGGTCAATGAGCAGTGATCAGGAGCAGGAACCCTGGCTTATTTCCCCTCTCTAACCCAGGGGTCACTGGGCAGTGATCAGGAGCAGGAACCCTGGCTGATTTCCCCTCTCTCTAACCCAGGGGTCACTGGGTAGTGATCAGGAGCAGGAACCCTGGCTGATTTCCCCTCTCTCTAACCCAGGGGTCACTGGGCAATGATCAGGAGCAGGAACCCTGGCTGATTTCCCCTCTCTCTAACCCTGGGGTCACTGGGCAGTGATCAGGAGCAGGAACCCTGGCTGATTTCCCCTCTCTCTAACCCCAGGGTCACTGGGCAGTGATCAGGAGCAGGAACCCTGGATGATTTCCCCCCTCTCTAACACCGGGGTCACTGAGCAGTGATCAGGAAAAGGAACCCTGGATGATTTGCCCCCTCTCTAACCTAGGGGTCACTGAGCAGTGATCAGGAGCAGGAACCCTGGATGATTTGCCCCCTCTCTAACCTAGGGGTCACTGAGCAGTGATCAGGAGCAGGAACCCTGGCTGATTTCCCCTCTCTCTAACCCAGGGGTCACTGGGCAGTGATCAGGAGCAGGAACCCTGGCTGATTTCCCTCTCTCTCTCTAACCCAGGGGTCACTGGGTAGTGATCAGGAGCAGGAACCCTGGCTGATTTCCCCTCTCTCTAACCCCAGGGGTCAATGGGCAGTGATCAGGAGCAGGAACCCTGGATGATTTACCCCCTCTCTAACACCGGGGTCACTGGGCAGTGAACAGGAGCAGGAACCCTGGATGATTTGCCCCCTCTCTAACCTAGAGGTCACTGGGCAGTGATCAGGAGCAGGAACCCTGGCTGATTTCCCCTCTCTCTAACCCAGGGGTCACTGCGTAGTGATCAGGAGCAGGAACCCTGGCTGATTTCTTCTCTCTCTAACCCAGGGGTCACTGGGCAGTGATCAGGAGCAGGAACCCTGGCTGATTTACCCCCTCTCTAACACCGGGGTCACTGGGCAGTGAACAGGAGCAGGAACCCTGGATGATTTGCCCCCTCTCTAACCTAGAGGTCACTGGGCAGTGATCAGGAGCAGGAACCCTGGCTGATTTCCCCTCTCTCTAACCCAGGGGTCACTGCGTAGTGATCAGGAGCAGGAACCCTGGCTGATTTCTTCTCTCTCTAACCCAGGGGTCACTGGGCAGTGATCAGGAGCAGGAACCCTGGCTGAATTCCCCTCTCTCTAACCCAGGGGTCACTGGACAGTGATCAGGAGCAGGAACTGTGGCTGATTTCCCCTCTCTCTAACCCAGGGGTCACTGGACAGTGATCAGGAGCAGGAACCCTGGCTGAGTCCCCTCTCTCTCTAACCCAGGGGTCACTGGGCAGTGATCAGGAGCAGGAACCCTGGCTGATTTCCCCTCTCTCTAACCCAGGGGTCACTGGGCAGTGATCAGGAGCAGGAACCCTGGCTGATTTCCCCCCTCTCTAACCCAGGGATCACTGGGCAGTGATCAGGAGCAGGAATCCTGGCTGATTTCCCCTCTCTCTCTCTAACCCAGGGGTCACTGGGCAGTGATCAGGAGCAGGAACCCTGGCTGATTTCCCTCCTCTCTAACCCAGGGGTCACTGGGCAGTGATCAGGAGCAGGAACCCTGGCTGATTTCCCCCTCTCTAACCCAGGGGTCACTGGGCAGTGATCAGGAGCAGGAACCCTGGCTGATTTCCCCCCTCTCTAACCCAGGGGTCACTGGACAGTGATCAGGAGCAGGAACCCTGGCTGATTTGCCCCCTCTCTAACCCAGGGGTCACTGGGCAGTGATCAGGAGCAGGAACCCTGGCTGATTTGCCCCCTCTCTAACCCAGGGTCACTGGGCAGTGATCAGGAGCAGGAACCCTGGCTGATTTGCCCTCTCTCTAACCCAGGGGTCACTGGGCAGTGATCAGGAACCCTCGATGATTTCCCCCCATTGTCTAATCCAGGGAGACGAAGCCTGGGCCTAGCTGACCTCTGACCCCTGCCAGTCCTGTGCGCAGAGTAAGAGCAGGGAATGCTTGCCTTCTTACAGCAGCAGCGGGGGCTGGGAGTTGACAGTGGTGAGATGCACCGCCTCGGCTGGCCGATCGTGAGTTCCCTTGTGGCCGTTGAGCTGCACCTGAGTGTGGCAGTAGACGCCACACTGCTCGCACACGAAGCGATAGGGCTGCAGCAGGGTGATACCATGGTGCTTCCGGGCGTGAACGCGGAGGTAGGCCGCAGTGGTGAAACCTGCAGGCAGGGCGAGAGAAACAAACGTGAGTTTGAGACCCAGGCAGCGGGGGGTGGGGGGCACGAGGAGTGGCCTTGGGGGAGCGGGGAGGAAAGGGGTGGTGGAAACGAGGAGTGGCCTTATGAGGGGGGGGGTGGGGGAATTAGCACCCCCATGGTTGACAACCGAGACCTACACACACGAGGCAGGACAGGTCTAGGGGAAATCAGCCAGGGTTCCTGCTCCTGATCACTGCCCAGTGACCCCTGGGTTAGAGAGAGGGAGGAAATCAGCCAGGGTTCCTGCTCCTGATCACTGCCCAGTGACCCCTGGGTTAGAGAGAGAGGGGAAATCAGCCAGGGTTCCTGCTCCTGATCACTGCCCAGTGACCCCTGGGTTAGAGAGAGGGGAAATCAGCCAGGGTTCCTGCTCCTGATCACTGCCCAGTGACCCCTGGGTCAGAGAGAGGGGAAATCAGCCAGGGTTCCTGCTCCTGATCACTGCCCAGTGATCCCTGGGTCAGAGAGAGAGGGGAAATCAGCCAGGGTTCCTGCTCCTGATCACTGCCCAGTGACCCCTGGGTCAGAGAGAGGGGAAATCAGCCAGGGTTCCTGCTCCTGATCACTGCCCAGTGACCCCTGGGTTAGAGAGAGAGGGGAAATCAGCCAGGGTTCCTGCTCCTGATCACTGCCCAGTGACCCCTGGGGTTAGAGAGAGGGGGAAATCAGCCAGGGTTCCTGGTCCTGATCACTGCCCAGTGACCCCTGGGTTAGAGAGAGAGGGGAAATCAGCCAGGGTTCCTGCTCCTGATCACTGCCCAGTGACCCCTGGGTTAGAGAGAGGGGAAATCAGCCAGGGTTCCTGCTCCTGATCACTGCCCAGTGATCCCTGGGTCAGAGAGAGAGGGGAAATCAGCCAGGGTTCCTGCTCCTGATCACTGCCCAGTGACCCCTGGGTTAGAGAGAGGGGAAATCAGCCAGGGTTCCTGCTCCTGATCACTGCCCAGTGACCCCGGGGTTAGAGGAGGGGAAATCAGCCAGGGTTCCTGCTCCTGATCACTGCCCAGTGACCCCTGGGTTAGAGAGAGAGGGGAAATCAGCCAGGGTTCCTGCTCCTGATCACTGCCCAGTGACCCCTGGGGTTAGAGAGAGGGGGAAATCAGCCAGGGTTCCTGGTCCTGATCACTGCCCAGTGACCCCTGGGTTAGAGAGAGGGAAATCAGCCAGGGTTCCTGCTCCTGATCACTGCCCAGTGACCCTGGGGTTAGAGAGAGAGGAAATCAGCCAGGGTTCCTGCTCCTGATCACTGCCCAGTGACCCCTGGGTTAGAGAGAGGGGAAATCAGCCAGGGTTCCTGCTCCTGATCACTGCCCAGTGACCCCTGGGTTAGAGAGAGAGAGGGAAATCAGCCAGGGTTCCTGCTCCTGATCACTGCCCAGTGATCCCTGGGTTAGAGAGAGAGGGGAAATCAGCCAGGGTTCCTGCTCCTGATCACTGCCCAGTGACCCCTGGGTTAGAGAGAGAGAGGGAAATCAGCCAGGGTTCCTGCTCCTGATCACTGCCCAGTGATCCCTGGGTTAGAGAGAGGGGAAATCAGCCAGGGTTCCTGCTCCTGATCACTGCCCAGTGACCCTGGGGTTAGAGAGAGAGGAAATCAGCCAGGGTTCCTGCTCCTGATCACTGCCCAGTGACCCCTGGGTTAGAGAGAGAGGGGAAATCAGCCAGGGTTCCTGCTCCTGATCACTGCCCAGTGACCCCTGGGTTAGAGAGAGAGAGGGAAATCAGCCAGGGTTCCTGCTCCTGATCACTGCCCAATGATCCCTGGGTTAGAGAGAGAGGGGAAATCAGCCAGGGTTCCTGCTCCTGATCACTGCCCAGTGACCCCTGGGTTAGCGAGAGGGGAAATCAGCCAGGGTTCCTGCTCCTGATCACTGTCCAGTGACCCCTGGGTTAGAGAGAGAGGGGAAATCAGCCAGGGTTCCTGCTCCTGATCACTGCCCAGTGACCCCTGGGTTAGAGAGAGGGGAAATCAGCCAGGTTTCCTGCTCCTGATCACTGCCGAGTGACCCCGGGGTTAGAGAGAGGGGAAATCAGCCAGGGTTCCTGCTCCTGATCATTGCCCATTGCCCAGGTAATCAGGAAGGCGAATGGAATGTTGGCCTTCATTGCGAGAGGGATGGAGTACAAAAGCAGGGAGGTGCTGCTGCAACTGTATAGGGTATTGGTGAGGCCACACTTAATGAAGGATATACTGGCTTTGGAGGGGGTACAGAGACGATTCACTAGGCTGATTCCGGAGATGAGGGGGTTACCTTATGATGATAGATTGAGTAGACTGGATCTTTACTCGTTGGAGTTCAGAAGGATGAGGGGTGATCTTATAGAAACATTTAAAATCATGAAAGGGATAGACAAGATAGAGGTAGTGGAGACTAGAACTAGGGGGCACAGCCTCAGAATACGGGGGAGCCAATTTAAAACCGAGTTGAGAAGGAATTTCTTCTCCCAGAGGGTTGTGAATCTGTGGAATTCTCTGCCCAAGGAAGCAGTTGAGGCTAGCTCATTGAATGTATTCAAGTCACAGATAGATAGATGTTTAACCAATAAGGGAATTAAGGGTTACGGGGAGAGGGCAGGTAAGTGGAGCTGAGTCCACGGCCAGATCAGCCATGATCTTATTGAATGGCGGAGCAGGCTCGAGGGGCTAGATGGCCTACTCCTGTTCCTAATTCTTATGTTCTTTTGACCCCTGGGTTTGTGAGAGAGGGGAAATCAGCCAGGGTTCCTGCTCCTGATCACTGGCCAGTGACCCCCGGGTTAGAGAGAGGGGAAATCAGCCAGGGTTCCTGCTCCTGATCCCCGCCTATTGACACCTGGGTTAGAGAGAGAGGGGAAAAAAGCCAGGATTCCTGCTCCTGATCACTGGCCAGTGACCCCCGGGTTAGAGAGAGGGGAAATCAGCCAGGGTTCCTGCTCCTGATCACTGGCCAGTGACCCCCGGGTTAGAGAGCGCGGATATGAGCCAGGGTTCCTGCTCCTGATGATTGCCCATTGCCCAGGTAATCAGGAAGGCGAATGCAATGTTGGCCTTCATTGCGAGAGGGATGGAGTACAGAAGCAGGGAGGTCCTGCTGCAACTGTACAGGGTATTGGTGAGGCCGCACCTGGAGTACTGCATGCAGTTTTGGTCACCTTACTTACTGAAGGATATACTGGCTTTGGAGGGGGTACAGAGACGATTCACTAGACTGATTCCGGAGATGAGGGGGTTACCTTATGATGATAGATTGGATCTTTACTCGTTGGAGTTCAGAAGGATGAGGGGTGATCTTATAGAAACATTTAAAATCATGAATGGGATAGACAAGATGGAGGCAGAGAGGTTGTTCCCACTGGTAGGGGAGACTAGAACTAGGGGGCACAGCCTCAAAATACAGGGGAGCCAATTTAAAACCAAGTTGAGAAGGTATTTCTTCTCCCAGAGGGTTGTGAATCTGTGGAATTCTCTGCCCAAGGAAGCAGTTGAGGCTAGCTCATTGAATGTATTCAAGTCACAGATAGATAGATTTTTAACCAATAAGGGAATTAAGGGTTACGGGGAGAGGGCGGGTAAGTGGAGCTGAGTCCACTGCCAGATCAGCCATGATCTCATTGAATGGCGGAGCAGGCTCGAGGGGCTAGATGGCCTACTCCTGTTCCTAATTCTTATGTTCTTATGATCCCGGGGTCAGAGAGAGGGGGAAATCAGCCAGGGTTCCTGCTCCTGATCACTGCCCAGTGACCCCTGGGTTAGAGAGAGGGGAAATCAGCCAGGGTTCCTGCTCCTGCTCATTGATTTGTGACCCCTGGGTTAGAGAGAGGGGAAATCAGCCATGGTTCCTGCTCCTGATCACTGCCCAGTGACCCCGGGTTCAGAGAGAGGGGGAAATCAGCCAGGGTTCCTGCTCCTGATCACTGCCCAGTGAACCCTGGGTTAGAGAGAGGGGAAATCAGTCAGGGTTCCTGCTCCTGATCACTGCCCAGTGACCCCTGGGTTAGAGAGATGGGAAATCAGCCAGGGTTCCTGATCCTGATCATTGCCCAGTGACCCCTGGGTTAGAGAGAGGGGAAATCAGCCAGGGTTCCTGCTCCTGATCATTGCCCATTGCCCAGGTAATCAGGAAGGCGAATGGAATGTTGGCCTTCATTGCGAGAGGGATGGAGTACAAAAGCAGGGAGGTCCTGCTGCAACTGTACAAGGTATTGGTAAGGCCGCACCTGGAGTACTGCGTGCAGTTTTGGTCACCTTACTTAAGGAAGGATATACTGCTTTGGAGGGGGTGCAGAGATGATTCACTCGGCTGATTCTGGAGATGAGGTGGTTACCTTATGATGATAGATTGAGTAGACTGGGTCTTTACTCGTTGGGAGTTCAGAAGGATGAGGGGTGATCTTATAGAAACATTTAAAATCATGAAAGAGATAGACAAGATAGAGGCAGAGAGGTTGTTTCCACTGATAGGGGAGACTAGAACTAGGGGGCACAGCCTCAAAATACAGGGGAGCCAATTTAAAACCGAGTTGAGAAGGTATTTCTTCTCCCAGAGGATTGTGAATCTGTGGAATTATCTGCCCAAGGAAGCAGTTGAGGCTAGCTCATTGAATGTCTTCAAGTCACAGATAGATAGATTTTTAACCAATAAGGGAATTAAGGGTTACGGGGAGAGGGCAGGTAAGTGGAGCTGAGTCCACGGCCAGATCAGCCATGATCTTATTGAATGGCGGAGCAGGCTCGAGGGGCTAGATGGCCTACTCCTGTTCCTAATTCTTATGTTCTTATGACCCCTGGGTTCGAGAGAGAGGGGAAATCAGCCAGGGTCCCTGCTCCTGATCACTGCCCGGTGACCCCTGGGTTAGAGAGGGGGGAAATCAGCCAGGGTTCCTGCTCCTGATCACTGCCCAGTGACCCCGGGGTTAGAGAGAGGGGAAATCAGCCAGGGTTCCTGCTCCTGATCACTGCCCAGTGACCCCTGGGTTAGAGAGAGAGAGGGGGAAATCAGCCAGGGTTCCTGCTCCTGATCACTGCCCAGTGACCCCTGGGTTAGAGAGAGAGAGGAAATCAGCCAGGGTCCCTGCTCCTGATCACTGCCCGGTGACCCCTGGGTTAGAGAGGGGGGAAATCAGCCAGGGTTCCTGCTCCTGATCACTGTCCAGTGACCCCTGGGTTAGAGAGAGGGGAAATCAGCCAGGGTTCCTGCTCCTGATCACTGCCCAGTCACCCCTGGGTTAGAGAGAGAGAGGAAATCAGCCAGGGTTCCTGCTCCTGATCACTGCCCAGTCACCCCTGGGTTAGAGAGAGGGGAAATCAGCCAGGGTTCCTACTCCTGATCACTGCGGACTGGTTGGGCCGGATGCTCTTTACTTTAACCAATTGTTCATACAAACCTATGTAACTATCAGTGCGGCTGACAAGGACTATGCGGCTCGTTGTCGATGGGCCGAAATGACCGCCTTCTGCACTGCATATTTTTATGTTTCTACACTGCCCATCAAACACTCCCAGGGCAGGTACGACACGGGGTTAGATACAGAGTAAAGCTCCCTCTACACTGGCCATCAAACACTCCCAGGCCAGGTACAGCACGGGGTTAGACACAGAGTAAAGCTGCCACTACACTGGCCCATCAACCACTCCCAGGCCAGGTACAGGGGGTTAGATACAGAGTAAAGCTCCCTCTACACTGGCCATCAAACACTCCCAGGCCAGGTACAGCACGGGGTTAGACACAGAGTAAAGCTGCCACTACACTGGCCCATCAAACACTCCCAGGCCAGATACAGCACAGGGTTAGATACAGAGTAAAGCTGCCACTACACTGGCCCATCAAACACTCCCAAGGCAGGTACAGGGGGTTAGATACAGAGTAAAGCTCCCACTACACTGGCCCATCAAAGACTCCCAGGACAGGTACAGGGGGTTAGATACAGAGTAAAGCTCCCTACACTGTCATAGAAACAGAGAAAATAGGTGCAGGAGTAGGCCATTCGGCCCTTCGAGCCTGCACCACCATTCAATGAGTTCATGGCTGAACATGCAACTTCAGTACCCCATTCCTGCTTTCCGCCATACCCCTTCATCCTCCTAGTAGTAAGGACTTCATCTAACTCCTTTTTGAATATATTTAGTGAATTGGCCTCAACAACTTTCTGTGGTAGAGAATTCCACAGGTTCACCACTCTCTGGGTGAAGAAGTTTCTCCTCATCTCGGTCCTAAATGGCTTACCCCTTATCCTTAGACTGTGACCCCTGGTTCTGGACTTCCCCAACATTGGGAACATTCTTCCTGCATCTAACCTGTCCCGTCCCGTCAGAATTTTAAACGTTTCGATGAGATCCCCTCTCATTCTTCTGAACTCCAGTGAATACAAGCCCAGTTGATCCAGTCTTTCTTGATATATCAGTCCCGCCATCCCAGGAATCAGTCTGGTGAACCTTCGCTGCACTCCCTCAATAGCAAGAATGTCCTTCCTCAAGTTGTACACAACTGTACACAATACTCCAGATGTGGCCTCACCAAGGCCCTGTACAACTGTAGCAACACCTCCCTGCCCCTGTACTCAAATCCCCTCACTATGAAGGCCAACATGCCATTTGCTTTCTTAACCGCCTGCTGTACCTGCATGCCAACCTTCAATGACTGATGTACCATGACACCCAGGTCTCGTTGCACCTCCCCTTTTCCTGATCTGTCATCATTCAGATAATAGTCTGTCTCTCTGTTTTTACCACCAAAGTGGATAACCTCACATTTATCCACATTATACTTCATCTGCCATGCATTTGCCCACTCACCTAACCTATCCAAGTCACTCTGCAGCCTCATAGCATCCTCCTCGCAGCTCACACTGCCACCCAACTTAGTGTCATCTGCAAATTTGGAGATACTACATTTAATCCCCTCGTCTAAATCATTAATGTACAATGTAAACAGCTGGGGCCCCAGCACAGAACCTTGCGGTACCCCACTAGTCACTGCCTGCCATTCTGAAAAGTCCCCATTTACTCCTACTCTCTGCTTCCTGTCTGACAACCAGTTCTCAATCCACGTCAGCACACTACCCCCAATCCCATGTGCTTTAACTTTGCACATTAATCTCTTGTGTGGGACCTTGTCGAAAGCCTTCTGAAAGTCCAAATACACCACATAACTGGTTCTCCCTTGTCCACTCTACTGGAAACATCCTCATAAAATTCCAGAAGATTTGTCAAGCATGATTTCCCTTTCACAAATCCATGCTGACTTGGACCTATCATGTCACCTCTTTCCAAATGCGCTGCTATGACATCCTTAATAATTGATTCCATCATTTTACCCACTACCGATGTCAGGCTGACCGGTCTATAATTCCCTGTTTTCGCTCTCCCTCCTTTTTTAAAAAGTTGGGTTACATTGGCTACCCTCCACTCCATAGGAACTGATCCAGAGTTTATGGAATGTTGGCAAATGACTGTCAATGCATCTGCTATTTCCAAGGCCACCTCCTTAAGTACTCTGGGATGCAGTCCATCAGGCCCTGGGGATTTATCGGCCTTCAATCCCATCAATTTCCCCAACACAATTTCCCGACTAATAAGGATTTCCCTCAGTTCTTCCTTCTTACTAGACCCTCTGACCCCTTTTATATCTGGAAGGTTGTTTGTGTCCTCCTTAGTGAATACCGAACCAAAGTACTTATTCAATTGGTCTGCCATTTCTTTGTTCCCCATTATGACTTCCCCTGATTCTGACTGCAGGGGACCTACGTTTGTCTTTACTAACCTTTTTCTCTTTACATACCTATAGAAGCTTTTGCAGTCCGTCTTAATTGTCCCTGCAAGCTTCTTCTCGTACTCCATTTTCCCTGCCCTAATCAAACCCTTTGTCCTCCTCTGCTGAGTTCTAAATTTCTCCCAGTCCCCGGGATCTGCTATTTCTGGCCAATTTGTATGCCATTTCCTTGGTTTTAATACTATCCCTGATTTCCCTTGATAGCCACGGTTGAGCCACCTTCCCTTTTTTATTTTTACGCCATGAAACACACAGGGCAGGTACAGCACGGGGTTGGATACAGAGTAAAGCTGCCTCTACCCGGTCCCATCAAACACTCCCAGAGCAGGTACATCACAGGTTAAATATAGAGTAAAGCTCCCTCTGCACACTGTCCCATCAAACACTCCCAGGGCAGGTACAGGAGGTTAGATGCTGAGTAAAGCTCCCTCGACACTGTCCCATCAAACACTCCCAGGGCAGGTACAGCACGGGGTTAGATACAGAGTAAAGCTCCCTCTACACTGTCCCATCAATCACTCCCAGGGCAGGTACAGCACAGGGTTAGATATAGAGTAAAGCTCCCTCTACACTGTCCCATCAAACACTCCCAGTACAGGTACAGCACTGGTTAGATACAGAGTAAAGCTCCCTCTACACTGTCCCATCAAACACTCCCAGGGCAGGTACAGCATGGGTTAGAGACTGAATAAAGCTCCCTCAGCACTGTCCCATCAAACACTCCCAGGGCAAGGAGAGCACGGGTTCGATACAGAGCAAAGCTCCCTCTATACTGTCCCATCAAACACTCTCAGTGCAGGTACAGCATAGAAACATAGAAAATAGGTGCAGGAGTAGGCCATTCGGCCCTTCGAGCCTGCACCGCCATTCAATAAGATCATGGCTGATCATTCCCTCAGTACCCCTTTCCTGCTTTCTCTCCATACCCCTTGATCCCTTTAGCCGTAAGGGCCAGATCTAACTCCCTTTTGAACATATCCAATGAACTGGCATCAATAACTCTCTGCGGCAGAGAATTCCACAGGTTCACCACTCTCTGGGTGAAGAAGTTTCTCCTCATCTCAGTCCTAAATGGCCTACCCCTTATCCTAAGACTGTGTCCCCTGGTTCTGGACTTCCCCAACATCGGGAACATTCTTCCTGCATCTAACCTGTTCAGTCCCGTCAGAATTTTATATGTTTCTATGAGATCCCCTCTCATCCTTCTAAATTCCAGTGAATAAAGGCCCAGTTGATCAGGTCTCTCCTCATGTCAGTCCTGCCATTGTGGGAATCAGTCTGGTGAACCTTCGCTGCACTTGCTCAATAGCAAGAACGTCCTTCCTCAGATTAGGAGACCAAAACTGAACACAATATTCCAGGTGAGGCCTCACCAAGCATTGTACAACTGCAATAAGACCTCCATGCTCCTATACTCAAATCCCGTAGCTATGAAGGCCAACATACCATTTGCCTTCTTCACCGCCTGCTGTACCTGCATGCCAACTTTCAATGACTGATGTACCATGACACCCAGGTCTCGTTACACCTCCCCTTTTCCTAATCTGCCGCCATTCAGATATTTCCTGCCTTCGCCTTTTTGCCACCAAAGTGGATAACCTCACATTTATCCACATTATACTGCATCTGCCATGCATTTGCCCACTCACCTAACCTGTCCAGGTCACCCTGCAGCCTCCTAGCGTCCCCCTCACAGCTCACACTGCCACCCAGCTTAGTGTCATCTGCAAACTTGGAGATATTACACTCATTTCCTTCATCCAAATCATTGATGTATATTGTAAATAGCTGGGGTCCCAGCACTGAGCCCTACGGCACCCCACTAGTCACTGCCTGCCATTTTGAAAAGGACACATTTATCCCGACTCCCTGCTTCCTGTCTGCCAACCAGTTCTCTATCCACGTCAGTACATTACCCCCAATACCATGTGCTTTGATTTTGCACACCAATCTCTTGTGTGGGACCTTGTCAAAGGCCTTTTGAAAGTCCAAATACACCACATCCACTTGTTCTCCCTTGTCCACTCTACTAGTTACATCCTCAAAAAATTCCAGAAGTTTTGTCAAGCATGATTTCCCTTTCATAAATCCATGCTGACTTGGACCGATCCTGTCACTGCTTTCCAAATGCGCTGCTATTTCATCCTTAATAATTGATTCCAACATTTTCCCCACTACTGATGTCAGGCTAACCGGTCTATAATTACCCACTTTCTCTTTCCCTCCCCTTTTAAAGAGTGGTGTTACATTAGCTACCCTCCAGTCCATAGGAACTGATCCAGAGTCGATAGACTGTTGGAAAATGATCACCAATGCATCCACTATTTCTAGGGCAACTTCCTTAAGTACTCTGGCAGGCCCTGGGGATTTATCGGCCTTCAATCCCATCAATTTCCCCAACACAATTTCCCGCCTAATAAGGATATCCTTCAGTTCCTCCTTCTCACTAGACACTCGGTCCTCTCGTACATCCAGAAGGTTATTTGTGTCTTCCTTCGTAAAGACAGAACAAAAGTATTTGTTCAAATGGTCTGCCATTTCTTTGTTCCCCATTATAAATTCACCTGAATCCGACTGCAAGGGACCTATGTTTGTCTTCATTAATCTTTTTCTCTTCACATATCTATAGAAGCTTTTGCAGTCAGTTTTTATGTTCCTGGCAAGCTTCTTCTCGTACTCTATTTTCCCCCTCTTAATTAAACCCTTTGTCCTTCTCTACTGAATTCTAAATTTCTCCCAGTCCTCAGGTTTGTTGCTTTTTCTGGCCAATTTATATGCCCCTTCCTTGGATTTAACACTATCCTTAATTTCCCTCGTTACCCACGGTTGAGTCACCTTCCCCTGACATCAGTAGTGGGGAAAATGTTGGAATCAAATCATTAAGGATGAAATAGCAGCGCATTTGGAAAGCAGTGACAGGATCGGTCCAAGTCAGCATGGATTTATGAAAGGGAAATCAAGCTTGACGAATCTTCTGGAATTTTTTGAGGATGTAAGTAACAGAGTGGACAAGGGAGAACCATTGGGGATGTGGTATATTTAGACTTTCAAAAGGATTTGACAAGGTCCCGCACAAGAGATTGGTGTGAAAAGTCAAAGCACATGGTATTGGGGGTAATGTACTGACGTGGATAGAGAACTGGTTGGCAGACAGGAAGCAGAGAGTCGGATAAACGGGTCCTTTTCAAAATGGCAGGCAGTGACTAGTGGGGTGCTGCAGGGCTCAGTGCTGGGACCCCAGCTCTTTACAATATACATAAATGATTTGGATGAAGGAATTGAGTGTAATATCTCCAAGTTTGCAGATGACACTAAACTGGATGGCGGTTTGAGCTGTGAGGAGGATGCTAAGAGGCTGCAGGGTGACTTGGACAGGTTAGGTGAGTGGGCAAATGCATGGCAGATGCAGTATAATGTGGATAAATGTGAGGTTATCCATTTTGGGAGCAAAAACACGAAGGCAGAATATTATCTGAATGGCGGCAGATTAGGAAAAGGGGATGTGCAACGAGACCTGGGTGTCATGGTACATCAGTCACTGAAAGTTGGCATGCAGGTACAGCAGGCGGTGAAGGTGGCAAATGGTATGTTGGCCTTCATAGCTAGGGAATTTGAGTATAGGAACATGGAGGTCTTACTGCAGTTGTAGAGGGCCTTGGTGAGGCCTCACCTGGAATATTGTGTTCAGTTTTGGTCTCCTAATCTGAGGAAGGACGTTCTTGCTATTGAGCAAGTGCAGCGAAGGTTCACCAGGCTGATTCCCGGGATGGCTCATATGAGAAAAGACTGGATCGAACTGGGCCTTTATTCACTGGAGTTTAGAAGGATGAGAGGGGATCTCATAGAAACGTATAAGATTCTGACGGGACTGGACAGGTTAGATGCAGGAAGAATGTTCCCGATGTTGGGGAAGTCCAGAACCAGGGGACATAGTCTTAGGATAAGGGGATTGGCCATTTAGGACTGAGATGAGGAGAAACTTCTTCACTCAGAGAGTTGTTAACCTGTGGAATTCCCTGCCGCAGAGAGTTGTTGATGCCAGTTCATTGGATATATTCAAGAGGGAGTGAGATATGGCCCTTACGGCTAAGGGGATCAAGGGGTATGGAGGGAAAGCAGGAAAGGGGTACTGAGAGAATGATCAGCCATGATCTTATTGAATGGTGGTGCAGGCTCGAAGGGCCGATTGGCCTACTCCTGCACCTATTTTCTATGTTTCTATGTTTTACTCCAGACAGGGATGCACAATTGCTGAAGTTCATCCATCTGATCTTTAAATGTTTGCCATTGCCTATCCACCGTCAACCCTTTAAGTATCCTTTGCCAGTCTATTCTAGCCAATTCACGCCTCAAACCATCGAAGTTACCTTTCCTTAAGTTCAGGACCCTAGTTTCTGAATTAACCGTGTCACTCTCCATCTTTATAAAGAACTCTACCAATATATGGTCACTCTTCCCCAAGGGGCCAATCAGTCCTTTCTCATTACACATCACTCAGTCTAGGATGGCGAGCTCCCTAGTTGGTTCCTTGACATATTGGTCGAGAAAACCATCCCTAATACACTGCAGGAAATTCTCCTCCATCGCATTGCTACCTGTTTGGTTAGCCCAATCTATATGTAGATTAAAGTCACCCATGATAACTGCTGTACCTTTATTGCACGCATCCCTAATTTCTTGTTTGATGCTGTCCCCAACCTTACTACTACTGTTTGGTGGTCTGTACACAACTCCCACTAGCATTTTCTGCTCTTTGATATTCCGTAGCTCCACCCATACCGATTCCACATCATCGAAGCTAATGTCCTTTCTTACTATTGCATTAATTTCCTCTTTAACCAGCAACGCCACCCCGCCTCCTTTTCCTTTCTGTCTATCCTTCCTAAATGTTGAATACCCCTGGATGTTGAGTTCCCAGCCTTGATCACCCTGGAACCATGTCTCCGTGATGCCAATTACATCATATCCGTTAACTGCTATCTGTGCAGTTAATTCGTCCGCCTTATTCCGAATACTCCTCGCATTGAGGCACAGAGCCTTCAGGCTTGTCTTGCTAACACACTTTGCCCTTTTAGAATTTTGCTGTAATGTGGCCCTTTTTGCTTTTTGCCTTGATTTCTCTGCCCTCCACTTTTACTTTTCTTCTTTCTATCTTTTGCTTCTGCCCCCATTCTACTTCCCTCTGTCTCCCTGCATAGGTTCCCATCCTCCTGCCATATTAGTTTAACCTCTCCCCAACAGCACTAGCAAACACTCCCCCTCGGACATTGGTTCCAGTCCTGCCCAGGTGCAGACCGTCCGGTTTGTACTGGTCCCACCTCCCCCAGAACCGGTTCCAATGTCCCAGGAATTTGAATCCCTCCCTTGTGCACCACACCACATGTATTCATCTGAGCTATCCTGCGATTCCTACTCTGACTAGCACGTGGCACTGGTAGCAATCCTGAGATTACTACTTTTGAGGTCCTACTTTTTAAATTTAGCTCCTAGCTCCCAAAATTCGTCTTGGAGGACCTCATCCCGTTTTTTACCTGTATCGTTGGTACCTATATGCACCACGACAACTGGCTGTTCACCCTCCCTTTTCAGAATGTCCTGCACACGCTCCGAGTCATCCTTGACCCTTGCACCGAGGAAGCAACATACCATCCTGGTGTCTCGGTTGCAGCTGCAGAAACATCTATCTATTCCCCTTACAATTGAATCCCCTATCACTATAGCTCTCCCACTCATTTTCCTGCGCTCCTGTGCAACAGAGACACCCGCGGTGCATGGGGTTAGTTACAGAGTAAAGCTCCCTCTACACTGTCCCATCAAACACTCCCAGGGCAGGTACAGGGGGTTAGATACAGAGTAAAGCTCCCTCTACACTGTCCCATCAAACACTCCCAGGGCAGGTACAGGGGGTTAGATACAGAGTAAAGCTCCCTCTACACAGTCCCATCAAACACTCCCAGGGCAGGTACAGCACGGGGTTAGATAGAGAGTAAAGCTCCCTCTACACTGTCCCATCAAACACTCCCAGGGCAGGTACAGGGGGTTAGATACAGAGTAAAGCTCCCTCTACACTGTCCCATCAAACACTCCCAGGGCAGGTACAGCACGGGGTTAGATAGAGAGTAAAGCTCCCTCTACACTGTCCCATCAAACACTCCCAGGGCAGGTAAAGCACAGGTTAGATACAGAGTAAAGCTCCCTCTACACAGTCCCATCAAACACTCCCAGGGCAGGTACAGGGTGTTAGATAGAGAGTAAAGCTCCCTCTACACTGTCCCATCAAACACTCCCAGGGCAGGTACAGGGGGTTAGATACAGAGTAAAGCTCCCTCTACACAGTCCCATCAAACACTCCCAGGGCAGGTACACGGGGTTAGATACAGAGTAAAGCTCCCTCTATACTGTCCCATCAAACACTCCCAGGGCAGGTACAGCACGGGGTTAGATACAGAGTAAAGCTCCCTCTACACTGTCCCATCAAACACTCCCAGGGCAGGTACAGCACGGGGTTAGATACAGAGTAAAGCTCCCTCTACACTGTCCCATCAAACACTCCCAGGGCAGGTACAGCACGGGGTTAGATAGAGAGTAAAGCTCCCTCTACACTGTCCCATCAAACACTCCCAGGGCAGGTAAAGCACAGGTTAGATACAGAGTAAAGCTCCCTCTACACAGTCCCATCAAACACTCCCAGGGCAGGTACACGGGGTTAGATACAGAGTAAAGCTCCCTCTACACAGTCCCATCAAACACTCCCAGGGCAGGTACAGGGTGTTAGATAGAGAGTAAAGCTCCCTCTACACTGTCCCATCAAACACTCCCAGGGCAGGTACACGGGGTTAGATACAGAGTAAAGCTCCCTCTATACTGTCCCATCAAACACTCCCAGGGCAGGTACAGCACGGGGTTAGATACAGAGTAAAGCTCCCTCTACAATGTCCCATCAAACACTCCCAGGGCAGGTACAGCATGGGGTTAGTTACAGAGTAAAGCTCCCTCTACACTGTCCCATCAAACACTCCCAGGGCAGGTACAGCACGGGGTTAGATACACAGTAAAGCTCCCTCTTCACTGTCCCATCAAACACTCCCAGGGCAGGTACAGCATGGGGTTAGTTACAGAGTAAAGCTCTCTCTACACTGTCCCATCAAACACTCCCAGGGCAGGTAAAGCACAGGTTAGATACAGAGTAAAGCTCCCTCAGCACTGTCCCATCAAACACCCCCAGGGCAGGTACATCACAGGTTACATACAGATTAAATCTCCCACGACACTATCCCGTCAAACACTCCAAGGGCAAGTACAGCATGGGGTTAGTTACCGAGTAAAGCTCCCTTTACACTGTCCCATCAAACACTCCCATGGCAGGTACAGGGGTTTAGATACAGAGTAAAGCTCCCTCCACACTGTCTTGTCAAACACTCCCAGGGCAGGTACATCACTGGTTCGATACAGAGGAAAGCTCCCTCTACACTGTCCCGTCTAACACTCCCAGGGCAAGGAGAGCACGGGGTTAGATACAGAGTAAAGCTCCCTCTACAGTATCCCATCAAACACTCCCAGGGCAGGTACAGGGGGTTAGATACAGAGTAAAGCTCACTCTACACTGTCCCATCAAACACTCCCAGGGCATGTACAGGGGGTTAGATACAGAGTAAAGCTCCCTCTGCACTGTCCCATCAAACACTCCCAGGGCAGATACAGCACTGGTTAGATACAGAGTAAAGCTCCCTCTACACTGTCCCATCAAACACGCTCAGGGCACGTACAGCAAGAGGTTAGATACAGAGTAAAGCTCCCTCGACACTGTCCCATCAAACACTCCCAGGGCAGGTACAGCATGGGGTTAGATACAGAGTGAAGCTCCCTCTACACTGTCCTGTGAAACACTCCCAGGGCAGGTATAGTACGGGGTTAGATACAGAGTGAAGCTCCCTCTACACTATCCGATCAAACACTCCCAGGGCTGGTACAGCACGGGTTAGATACAGAGCAAAGCTCCTTCTAGACTGTCCCATCAAACACTCCCGGGGCAGGTACAGGGGGTTAGATACAGAGTAAAGCTCCCTCCACACTGTCCCATCAAATATCCCCAGGGCAGGTACAGCACAGCATTAGATACAGACTAAAGCTCCCTCTACACTGTGCCATCAAATACCCCCAGGTCAGGTACAGCACGGGGTTAGGTACAGAGTAAAGCTCCCTCTACACTGTCCCATCAAATACCCCCAGGTCAGGTACAGCACGGGGTTAGATACAGAGTAAAGCTCCCTCTACACTGTCCCATCAAACACTCCCAGGACAGGTACAGGGGGTTAGATACAGACTAAAGCTCCCTCTACACTGTCCCATCAAATACCCCCAGGTCAGGTACAGCACAGCGTTAGATACAGACTAAAGCTCCCTCTACACTGTCCCATCAAATACCCCCAGGGCAGGTACAGGGGGTTAGATACAGAGTAAAGCTCCCTCTACACTGTCCCATCAAACACTCCCAGGTCAGGTACAGCACGGGGTTAGATACAGAGTAAAGCTCCCTCTACACTGTCCCATCAAACACTCCCAGGTCAGGTACAGCACGGGGTTAGATACAGAGTAAAGCTCCCTCTACACTGTCCCATCAAACACTCCCAGGGTCGATACATCACAGGTTAAATACAGATTGACGCTCCCTCTACACTGTCCCATCAAACACTCTACAAGCACACTCTGCAATGTCATAGAAACATAGAAAATAGGTGCAGGAGTAGGCCATTCGGCCCTTCGAGCCTGCACCACCATTCAATAAGATCATGGCTGATCATTCCCTCAGTACCCCTTTCCAGCTTTCTCTGCATTCCCCTTGATCCCTTTAGCCGTAAGGGTCACATCTAACTCCCTCTTGAATATATCCAATGAACTGGCATCAACGACTCTCTGCGGCAGGGAATTCCACAGGTTCACCACTCTCTGAGTGAAGAAGTTTCTCCTCATCTCAGTCCCAAATGGCCTACCCCTTATCCTAAGACTGTGTCCCCTGGTTCTGGACTTCCCCAACATCGGGAACATTCTTCCCGCATCTATCCTGTCCAGTCCCATCAGAATCTTATACGTTTCTATGAGATCCCCTCTCATCCTTCTAAACTCCAGTGTATAAAGGCCCTGTTGATCCAGTCTCTCCTCATATGTCAGTCCCGCCATCCCTGGAATCAGTCTGGTGAACCTTCGCTGCACTCCCTCAATAGGAGACCAAAACTGAACACAATATTCCAGGTGAGGCCTCACTAAGGCCCTGTACAACTGCAGTAAGACCTCCCTGCTCGTATACTCATATCCTCTCGCTATGAAGGCCAACATACCATTTGCCTTCTTCACCGCCTGCTGTACCTGCATGCCAACTTTCAATGACTGATGTACCATGACACCCAGGTCTCGTTGCACCTCCCCTTTTCCTAATCTGCCGCCATTCAGCTAATATTCTGCCTTCGTGTTTTTGCCACCAAAGTGGATAACCTCACATTTATCCACATTATACTGCATCTGCCATGCATTTGCCCACTCACCTAACCTGTCTAAATCACCCTGCAGCCTCTTAGCATCCTCCTCACAGCTCACACCGCCACCCAGTTTAGTGTCATCTGCAAACTTGGAGATATTACCCTTAATTCCTTCATCCAAATCATTAATGTATATTGTAAAGAGCTGGGGTCCCAGCACTGAGCCCTACGGCAATCCACTAGTTACTGCCTCCAATTTTGAAAAGAACCCGTTTATCCCGACTCTCTGCTTCCTGTCTGCCAACCAGTTCTCTATCCACGTCAGTACATTACCCCCAATACCATGTGCTTTGATTTTGCACACCAATCTCGTGTGTGGGACCTTGTCAAAGGCCTTTTGAAAGTCCAAATACACCACATCCACTTGTTCTCCCTTGTCCACTCTACTAGTTACATCCTCAAAAAATTCCAGAAGATTTGTCAAGCATGATTTCCCTTTCATAAATCCATGCTGACTTGGACCGATCCTGTCACTGCTTTCCAAATGTGCTGCTATTTCATCTTTAATAATTGATTCCAACATTTTCCCCACTACTGATATCAGGTTAACCGATCTATAATTACCCGTTTTCTCTCTCCCTCCTTTTTAAAAAAGTGGTGTTACATTAGCTACCCTCCAGTTCATAGGAACTGATACAGAGTCGATAGACTGTTGGAAAATGATTACCAATGCATCCACTATTTCTAGGGCCACCTCCTTAAGTACTCTGGGATGCAGACAATCAGGCCCTGGGGATTTATCGGCCTTCAATCCCATCTATTTTCCCAACACAATTTCCCGCCTAATAAGGATATCCTTCAGTTCCTCCTTCTCACTAGACTCTCGGTCCCCTCATACATCCGGAAGGTCATTTGTATCTTCCTTCGTGAAGACAGAACCAAAGTATTTGTTCAATTGGTCTGCCATTTCTTTGTTCCCCATTATTAATTCACCTGAGTCCGACTGCAAGGGGCCTACGTTTGTTTTCACCAAACTTTTTCTCTTCACATATCTATAGAAGCTTTTGCAGTCAGTTTTTATGTTCCCGGGAAGCTTCCTCTCATACTCTATTTATCCCCCTCCTAATTAAACACTTTGTCCTCCTCTGCTGAATTCTAAATTTCTCCCAGTCCTCAGGTTTGCTACTTTTTCTGGCCAATTTATATGCCTCTTCCTTGGATCTAACACTATCCTTAATTTCCCTTGTTAGCCATGGTTGAGCCACCTTCCCTGTTTTATTTTTACTCCAGACAGGGGTATACAACTGTTGAAGTTCATCCGTGTGATCAATAAATGTTTGCCATTGCCTATCCACCGTCAACCCTTTAAGTATCATTTGCCAGTCAATTCTAGCCAATTCACGCCTCATACCATCGAAGTTAGCTTTCATCAAATTTAGGACCCTAGTCTCTGAATTAACTGTCACTCTCAACCTTAATAAAGAATTCTACCATATTATGGTCACTCTTCCCCAAGGGGCCTCACACAGCGAGATTGCTAATTCCCACCACACACTCCCAGGGTAGGTACAGCATGGGGTTAGATACAGATTCAAGCTCCCTCTTCACTGTCCCATCAAACACCTGCAGGGCAGGTACAGCACGGGGTTAGATACAGAGCAAAGCTCCCTCTACACTGTCCCATCAAACAGTCCCAGGGCAGATACAGAGTAAAACTCCCTCTACACTGTCCCATCAAACACTCTCAAGGCACGTTGAGCTAGGGGTTAGATACAGAGGAAAGCTTTCTCTACACGGTCCCATCAAACACTCCCAGGGTAGGTACAGTACGGGGTTAGTTACATAGAAAATAGGTGCAGGAGTAGGCCATTCGGCCCTTCGAGCCTGCACCGCCATTCAATGAGTTCATGGCTGAACATGCTACTTCAGTACCCCATTCCTGCTTTCTCGCCATACCCCTTGATCCCCCGAGTAGTAAGGACTACATCTAACTCCTTTTTGAATATATTTAGTGAATTGGCCTCAACAACTTTCTGTGGTAGAGAATTCCACAGGTTCACCACTCTCTGGGTGAAGAAGTTTCTCCTCATCTCGGTCCTAAATGGCTTACCCCTTACCCTTAGTCTGTGACCACTGGTTCTGGACTTCCCCAACATTGGGAACATTCTTCCTGCATCTAACCTGTCTGAACCCATCAGAATTTTAAATGTTTCTATGAGATCCCCTCTCATTCTTCTGAACTCCAGTGAATACAAGCCCAGTTGATCCAGTCTTTCTTGATAGGTCAGTCCCGCCATCCCGGGAATCAGTCTGGTGAACCTTCGCTGCACTCCCTCAATAGCAAGAATGTCCTTCCTCAAGTTAGGAGACCAAAACTGTACACAATACTCCAGGTGTGGCCTCACCAAGGCCCTGTACAACTGTAGCAATACCTCCCTGCCCCTGTACTCAAATCCCCTCGCTATGAAGGGCAACATGCCATTTGCTTTCTTAACCGCCTGCTGTACCTGCATGCCAACCTTCAATGACTGATGTACCATGACACCCAGGTCTCATTGCACCTCCCCTTTTCCTAATCTGTCACCATTCAGATAATAGTCTGTCTCTCTGTTTTTACCACCAAAGTGGATAATCTCACATTTATCCACATTATACTTCATCTGCCATGCATTTGCCCACTCACCTAACCTATCCAAGTCACTCTGCAGCCTCATAGCATCCTCCTCGCAGCTCACACTGTCATACACAAATTTGGAGAT
Source organism: Pristiophorus japonicus (assembly GCF_044704955.1). Taxonomy (NCBI): domain Eukaryota; kingdom Metazoa; phylum Chordata; class Chondrichthyes; family Pristiophoridae; genus Pristiophorus; species Pristiophorus japonicus. The sequence continues at coordinate 111,287 of NW_027254473.1, read as the reverse complement.
ACTACATTTAATCCCCTCGTCTAAATCATTAATGTACAATGTAAACAGCTGGGGCCCCAGCACAGAACCTTGCGGTACCCCACTAGTCACTGCCTGCCATTCTGAAAAGTCCCCATTTACTCCTACTCTTTGCTTCCTGTCTGACAACCAGTTCTCAATCCACGTCAGCACACTACCCCCAATCCCATGTGCTTTAACTTTGCACATTAATCTCTTGTGTGGGACCTTGTCGAAAGCCTTCTGAAAGTCCAAATACACCACATCAACTGGTTCTCCCTTGTCCACTCTCCTGGAAATATCCTCAAAAAATTCTAGATGATTTGTCAAGCATGATTTTCCTTTCACAAATCCATGCTGACGTGGACCTATCATGTCACCTCTTTCCAAATGCGCTGCTAAGACATCCTTAATAATTGATTCCATCATTTTACCCACTACCGATGTCAGGCTGACCGGTCTATAATTCCCTGTTTTCTCTCTCCCTTCTTTTTTTAAACAGAGTAAAACTCCCTCTACACTGTCCCATCAAATACTCCCAAGGCAGATACATTATGGGTTAGATACAGAGTAAAGCTCCCTCAACACTGTCCTATTAAACACCCCCTGGTCAGGTACAGCACGGGGTTAGATACAGAGTAAAGCTCCCTCTACACTGTCCCATCAAACACTCCCAGGGCAGGTACAGGGGGTTAGATACAGAGTAAAGCTCCCTCTACACTGTCCCATCAAACACTCCCAGGGCAGGTACAGGGGGTTAGATACAGAGTAAAGCTCTCTCTACACTGTCCCATCACACACTCCCAGGGCAGGTACAGAGCGTTAGATACAGAGTAAAGCTCCCTCTACACTGTCCCATCAAACACTCCCAGGGCAGGTACAGGGGGTTAGATACAGAGTAAAGCTCCCTCTACACTGTCCCATCAAACACCCCCAGGGCAGGTACAGGGGGTTAGATACAGAGTAAAGCTCCCTCTACACTGTACCATCAAACACTCCCAGGGCAGGTACAGGGGGTTAGATACAGAGTAAAGCTCCCTCTACACTGTACCATCAAACACTCCCAGGGCAGGTACAGGGGGTTAGATACAGAGTAAAGCTCCCTCTACACTGTCCCATCAAACACTCCCAGGGCAGGTACAGGGGGTTAGATACAGAGTAAAGCTCCCTCTACACTGTCCCATCAAACACTCCCAGGGCAGGTACAGGGGGTTAGATACAGAGTAAAGCTCCTCCTGCGCCGTCTCAGAGTACAGAGTCCCTCCTCTCCACCCCCCCCACCCCGCTCACCCTTGTTGCAGATGTCGCAGGTGTGGTTGGGACCCTCGCTGTGGACCTTCATGTGGTCAGTGATGTAGGCCGCACTCAGCAACTTCCCACAGATGTGGCACGGCACCTTCTCCTCGTGCCGGATCATGTGGGCCCGTAGACGGTCCTTTGTGGCAAAGGCAGCCTCGCAGGTCTGCGGGGGGGAGACAAAGAAGGGGAAAGTGCGTCAGAGAGACTGAACAGGTCTGGGGGAGGGAGGGGGAGACAAGGTGGGAGAGGGGGTCAGGGAGATCGAGCAGGTCTGGGATGGGGGGCAGGGGAGAACGGGTCAGGAACGGCACCCCAGGACCGAGCACCCACCCTGTGACCAAGCACCCTCCCCCGAGACCCCCCCACCCTAGGACCAAGCACTCTCCCCCGAGACCCCCCCCCCCACCCCAGGACCGAGCACCCACCCTGTGACCAAGCACCCTCCCCCGAGACCCCCCCCACCCTAGGACCGAGCACCCTCCCCCGAGACCCCCCCCCACCATGTGACCAAGCACCCTCCCCCGAGACCCCCCCCCACCCTGTGACCAAGCACCCTCCCCCGAGACCCCCCCCCCACCCCAGGACCGAGCACCCACCCTGTGACCAAGCACCTCCCCCGAGACCCCCCCACCCTAGGACCGAGCACCCTCCCCCGAGACCCCCCCCCCACCCCAGGACCGAGCACCCTCCCCCGAGACCCCCCCCCCCCACCCCAGGACCGAGCACCCACCCTGTGACCAAGCACCCACCCCCGAGACCCCCCCACCCTAGGACCGAGCACCCTCCCCCGAGACCCCCCCCCCACCCCAGGACCGAGCACCCACCCTGTGACCAAGCACCCTCCCCCGAGACCCCCCCCACCCTAGGACCAAGCACCCTCCCCCGAGACCCCCCCCACCCTAGGACCAAGCACTCTCCCCCGAGACCCCCCCCCACCCCAGGACCGAGCACCCACCCTGTGACCGAGCACCCTCCCCCGAGACCCCCCCACCCTAGGACCGAGCACCCACCCTGTGACCAAGCACCCTCCCCCGAGACCCCCCCCACCCTGTGACCAAGCACCCTCCCCCGAGACCCCCCCCACCCTAGGACCAAGCACTCTCCCCCGAGACCCCCCCCCACCCCAGGACCGAGCACCCACCCTGTGACCGAGCACCCACGCCCGAGACCCCCCCCCCACCCTGGGACCAAGCACCTACCCCCGAGACCCCCCCCCACCATGTGACCGATCACCCACGCCCGAGACCCCCCCACCCTGGGACCAAGCACCCACCCCCGAGACCCCCCCCACCCTGGGACCAAGCACCTACCCCGAGACCCCCCCCACCTTGGGACCAAGCACCCACTCCCGAGACCCCCCCCACCCTGGGACCAAGCACCCACCCCCGAGACCCCCCCCACCCTGGGACCAAGCACCTACCCCGAGACCCCCCCCACCCTGGGACCAAGCACCCACTCCCGAGACCCCCCCCACCCTGGGACCAAGCACCTACCCCCGAGACCCCCCCCACCCTGGGACCAAGCACCTACCCCCGAGACCCCCCCCACCCTGGGACCAAGCACCCACCCCCGAGACCCCCCCCACCCTGGGACCAAGCACCTACCCCGAGACCCCCCCCACCCTGGGACCAAGCACCCACCCCCGAGACCCCCCCCACCCTGGAACCAAGCACCCACCCCCGAGACCCCCCCCACCCTGGGACCAAGCACCTACCCCGAGACCCCCCCCCACCCTGGGACCAAGCACCTACCCCCGAGACCCCCCCCACCCTGGGACCAAGCACCCACCCCCGAGACCTCCCCCACCCTGGGACCAAGCACCTACCCCCGAGACCCCTCCCACCCTGGGACCAAGCACCTACCCCCGAGACCCCCCCCACCCTGGGACCAAGCACCCACCCCCGAGACCCCCACCACCCTGGGACCAAGCACCTACCCCCGAGACCCCCCCCACCCTGGGACCAAGCACCTACCCCCGAGACCCCCCCCACCCTGGGACCAAGCACCTACCCCCGAGACCCCCCCCACCCTGGGACCAAGCAACTACCCCCGAGACCCCCCCCACCCTGGGACCAAGCACCTACCCCCGAGACCCCCCCCCACCCTGGGACCAAGCACCTATCCCCGAGACCCCCCCCCACCCTGGGACCAAGCACCCACTCCCGAGACCCCCCCCACCCTGGGACCAAGCACCTACCCCCGAGACCCCCCCCACCCTGGGACCAAGCACCCACTCCCGAGACCCCCCCCACCCTGGGACCAAGCACCCTCCCCCGAGACCCCCCCCACCCTGGGACCAAGCACCTATCCCCGAGACCCCCCCCACCCTGGGACCAAGCACCTACCCCCGAGACCCCCCCCCCGCCCTGGGATCAAGCACCTACCCCGGGTGACGAGCACCCACCCTGTGACCGAGCACCCACCCCCGAGACCCCCCCCACCCTGGGACCAAGCACCCACCCCCGAGACCCCCCCCACCCTGGGAACAAGCACCCACCCCCGAGACCTCCCCCACCCTGTGACCAAGCACCTACCCCAGAGACCCCCTCCCACCCTGGGACCAAGCACCTACCCCCGAGACCCCCACCACCCTGGGACCAAGCACCTACCCCCGAGACCCCCTCCCACCCTGGGACCAAGCACCCACCCCCGAGACCTCCCCCACCCTGTGACCAAGCAACCACCCCCGAGACCCCCCCCACCCTGGAACCAAGCACCCACCCCCGAGACCTCCCCCACCCTGGGACCAAGCACCTACCCCCGAGACCCCCTCCCACCCTGGCACCAAGCACCTACCCCCGAGACCCCCCCCACCCTGGGACCAAGCACCTACCCCCGAGACCCCCTCCCACCCTGGGACCAAGCACCCACCCCCGAGACCTCCCCCCACCCTGGGACCAAGCACCTACCCCCGAGACCCCCCCCACCCTGGGACCAAGCACCTACCCCCGAGACCCCCTCCCACCCTGGGACCAAGCACCCACCCCCGAGACCTCCCCCACCCTGTGACCAAGCACCCACCCCCGAGACCCCCCCCACCCTGGGACCAAGCACCCACCCCCGAGACCCCCCCCCACCCTGGGACCAAGCACCCACCCCCGAGACCTCCCCCACCCTGGGACCAAGCACCCACCCCCGAGACCCCCCCCACCCTGGGACCAAGCACCCACCCCCGAGACCTCCCCCACCCTGGAACCAAGCACCTACCCCGGGTGACGAGCACCCACCCTGTGACCGAGCACCCACCCCCGAGACCCCCCCCACCCTGGGACCAAGCACCTATCCCGGGTGACGAGCACCCACCCTGTGACCGAGCACCCACCCCCGAGGCCCCCCCCCACCCTGGGACCAAGCACCTACCCCGGGTGACGAGCACCCACCCCAGTGTTGAGCTTCGCTGGAACGTCTCCGCCTCCCCCAGCCTCACGCCCCACTCCAACGTATGTCTCAGACACAAAGAACAAACATAAGAATTAGGAACAGGAGTCGGCCATCTAGCCCCTCGAGCCTGCTCCGCCATTCAACAAGATCACGGCCTCTCTCGCCCACCCTCTGAAACTGGCAACTGGCTGTCCGGGGGATCGTTCAAACCCGGGTCAGTCCGTGACCCCTGGGTACAGCTCAGCCCGTGACCCCCGGGTCAGTCCGTGACCCCCGGGTACCGCTCAGCCCGTGACCCCCGGGTACCGCTCAGCCCGTGACCCCCGGGTCAGCCCGTGACCCCCGGGTACCGCTCAGCCCGTGACCCCCGGGTCAGCCCGTGACCCCCGGGCACCGCTCAGCCCGTGACCCCCGGGCACCGCTCAGCCCGTGACCCCCGGGCACCGCTCAGCCCGTGACCCCCGGGGTCAGTCCATGACCCCTGGGTGCCGCTCAGCCCGTGACCCAATTAGTACTGCCCAGCCCGTGAACCCATTAGTTCCGCGCAGCCCATGACCCCTGGGTATCGCCCAGCCCGTGACCCCTGGGTATTGCGCAGTCCCCCTTCCCCCCGGAAAACATACCTGACACTTGAAGGGTCGTTCTGTGGAATGAACTTGTCGGACATGACTGTTCAGGTGGTCGGGCCTGAAACAGAGAGAAACAGTGAGGTCCATCCCAATCTCACCCCTTCCCCCAAATCCACAGCCCAATCTCACCCCTTCCCCCAAATCCACAGCCCAATCTCACCCCTTCCCCCAAATCCACAGCCCAATTTCAGCTTCTCCCAAATCCACAGCCCAATTTGACACCTTCCCCTGAATCAGGGGGTGTTAGTTCCTATGGGACTTGTCCAGATGGCAGGAGGGTCTATGGGACGTGTCCAGATGGACATCCAATCGTCTTGCCTTTGGGCCAAGACCTCGCTCTGCGAAGCCCAAGTGGTGGCTGGTGTGCAACGGCCACCACACATTAAAAGACTTGACGCACAGGCATCTGCCTCCCCTTTATCGGTCCTTAGAACTCATGTTAGTGTAAAAGCCAGTCACCCTTGACAACGGGGGACTGCCTGCCTGTGACTGGAAGGCTGTATCCAGTGGGGTTCCGCAGGGCTCAGTGCTGGTTCCCTGGCTTTTTGTGGTATATATCAATGACTTGGACTTGAATGTTGGAGGTATGATTAAGAAGTTTGTAGATGACACTAAAATTGGCCGTGTGGTTGATAATGAAGAAGAAGAAAGCTGCAGGAAGAGATCGATGTACTGGTCAGCTGGGCACAACAGTGGCAAACAGAACTCAATCTGGAGAAGTGTGAGGTAATGCATTTGGGGAAGGCCAACAAGGCAAGGGAATGATCAGCCATGATCTTATTGAATGGTGGTGCAGGCTTGAAGGGCTGAATGGCCTACTCCTGCACCTATTTTCTATGTTTCTATGAATACACATTAAATGGTAGGACACTGAGAAGTGTAGAGGAACAGAGGGACCTGGGAGTGCAGGTCCACAGATCCCTGAAGGTAGCAGGCCAGGTGGATAAGGTGGTTAAGAAGGCATACGGAATACTTGCCTTTATTAGCCGAGGCACAGAATACAAGAGCAGGGGGGGTTATGCTTGAACTGTATAAAACACTGGTTAGGCCACAGCTGGAGTACTGCGTGCAGGTCTGGTCACCACATTACAGGAAGGATGTGATTGCACTGGAGAGGGTACAGAGGAGATTTACAAGAATGTTGTCTGGACTGGAGAATTTTGGCGATGAGGAAAGATTGGATAGGCTGGGTCTGTTTTCTTTGGAACAGAGGAGGTTGAGGGGAGACCTGATTGAGGTATATAAAATTACGAGGGGCCTGGATAGAGTGGATAGGAAGGACCTGTTTCCCTTGGCAGAGGGGTCAACAACCAGGGGGCATAGATTTAAAGTCATTGGCGGGAGGTTTAGAGGGGATTGGAGGAGAAATTTCTTCACCCAGAAGGTGGTGGGGGTCTGGAACTCACTGCCTGAAAGGGTGGTAGAGGATTGAGTACAGGAGCAAGGCTGTCTTACTCCAGTTATACAGGGCCCTGGTGAGACCACACCTGGAGTATTGGGCAGTGTCAGTCTCCTTACCTAAGGAATTATATACTTGCCATAGAGGGAGTGCAGCGAAGGTTCACCAGACCGATTCCTGGGATGGCAGGACTGTTGTATGAGGAGAGATTGGGTCGACTGGGCCTGTATTCACTGGAGTTTGGAAGAATGAGAGGGGATCTCATTGAAAGGTATAAAATTCTGACGGGGTTGGACAGATTGGATGTGAGGAGGATGTTTCCCCGGGGCTGGGAAGTCTAGAACAAGGGGTCACAGTCTCAGGATACGGGGCAGGAAATTTAGGAGTGGGATGAGGAGAAATGTTTTCACTCAGAGGGTGGTGAACCTGTGGAATTCTCTACCACAGAGGGCTGTGGAGGCCAAGTCACTGAATATATTTCAGAGGGAGATAGATAGGTTTCTAGACACAAAAGGCATCAAGGGGTATGGGGAGAAAGTGGGAATCTGGTGTTGAGATAGAGGGCCAGCCATGATCATATTGTGCAGGCTCGAGGGGCCGAATGGCCTACTACTGATCCTATTCTCTAGGTTTCTATGAAAGGGTGGTAGAGGCAGAAACCCTCACCACATTTAAAAGGTACTTGGATGCGCACTCTGAAGTGCTGTAATCTGCAGGGGTACGGACCCAGAGCAGGAAAGTGGGATTAGCCTGCGCGGACACGAAATGGCCTCCTACCGTGCTGTAAACATCTACCACTGTAAGAACATAAGAAATAGGAGCAGGATTAGGCAATACGGCCCCTCGAGCCTGCTCTGCCATTTAATATGATCATGGCTGATCCGATCATGGACTCAGCTCCACTTCCCTGCCCGCTCCCCATAACCTCTTATCGTTTAAGAAATTGTCTATTTCTGTCTTAAATTTACCCTGTATAACTGCAAGAACTGTGATCAGAAAGGCCAATGGAATCTTGGCCTTTATTGCAAAGGGGATGGAGTATAAAAGCATGGAAGTCTTGCTACAGTTATACAGGGTATTGGTGAGGCCACACCTGGAATACTGCGTGCAGTTTTGGTTTCCATATTTACAAAAGGATATACTTTGCTTTGGAGGCAGTTCAGAGAAGGTTCACTCGGTTGATTCCGGGAATGAGGGGGTTGACTTATGAGGAAAGGTTGAGGAGGTTGGGCCTCTACTCATTGGGATTCAGAAGAATGAGAGGTGATCTTATGGAAACGTATCAGATTATGAGGGGGGCTCGACAAGGTGGATGCAGAGAGGATGTTCCCACTGATGGGGGAGACTAGAACTAGGGGGCATGGTCTTAGAATAAGGGGCCGCCCATTTAAAACTGAGATGAGGAGGAATTTCTTCTCTCAGAGGGTTGTCAATCTGTGGAATTCTCTGCCCCAGAGAGCTGTGGAGGCTGGGACATTGAATATATTTAAGGTGGAGATAGACAGATTTTTGGGCGATAAGGGAGTGAAGGGTTATGGGGAGCGGGCGGGGAAGTGGAGCTGAGTCCATGATCGGATCAGCCCATGGTCGTATTAAATGGTGGAGCAGGCTCGAGGGGCCGAATGGCCCACTCCTGCTCCTGTTTCTGATGGTCTTATGATTAATCAAGATGACTGGAGACCAGCTCTACTGCACGGACCGAGTGCGCATACATATCGCAGTGTGGGCTGGCCCGTGCTGCCCCATCCCTGGGCCCTCGTCTCTCCTGGGCCCCGATCAAATCCCTCTATGAACTCTTGCTACTCCTTAGCCTTGACCTCGCCGCTCCTGCTGTACCAACCCGCACTGCAATCAGCCGCTGGCCTTCTGCAGCAGCATGTGCTGCTCCCTGCAGTGGTATGCCACCGCACGCTGCTCTCTCTAATGGCCCCGGCCTGCTTATCCATCAGCAGCAATCATTTGCAGTTCATCCGAATCTGCTGCTGATGGATAAGCCTGTATAACTGTATAAATGGCTGTGAGCACCACCGGAGCAGGCCGGGAAGCGGAAGGAGCAGTGTGGCGGTGTACCACTCCAGGGAGCAGCACGTGCTGGAGCAGGAGAGCGACGGCAGCGAAGAGGGACGTCACCAAGGCGCAGGTCGGTGATTGGAGCGTGGGCAGGTACAGCAGGAGTGGCGAGAGACTGTAGAGGGACGTGATCGGGGCCCAGGAGAGGCGAGGGCCCAGCGGCAGGCAGCACAGTCCAACCCACACAGATCACAGATTGATAGATTTTTAACCATTTTAAAGGGAATTAAGGGTTACGGGGAGCGGGCGGGTAAGTGGAGCTGAGTCCACGGCTAGATCAGCCATGATCTTTTTGAATGGCGGAGCAGGCTCGAGGGGCTAGATGGCCTACTCCTGTTCCTAATTCTTATGTTCTTATGTTCACACTGCAATATGTGCGCACACTAAGTCTGTGCAACAGAGCTGGTCTCCAGTCGCCTTGGTTAATCCCTGCTACTGGACCAAGACCTAGCTCTGTCCATGTGGTGGCTGGTGTGCAATGGCCACCACACGTTAAAAAAATCCATGCACAGGCATCTTCCACCCTTCAAGATTTCGTTCGGGACCTGGAATATTAGGTCCTTCATTGAAACACCTGTGAACTTTTTGACATGGAAGCAAGTCATCCTCAATTCGAGGGACTGCCAATGATGATGATGATGATAACTCTATAACTAAGAACTTGGAAGAAGGGACTGAGTGTAACGGAGCCCAGTTTGCTGACGATACAAAGATGGGAGGAAAAGCAATGTGTGAGGAGGACACAAAAAATCTGCAAAAGGACACAGACAGGCTCAGTGAGTGGGCAAACATTTGTCAGATGGAGTATAATGTTAGAAAGTGTGAGGTCATGCAGTTTGGCAGAAAAAAATCAAAGAGCAAGTTATTATTTAAATGGAGAAAGATTGCAAAGTGCTGCAGTTCAGCGGGACCTGGGGGTACTTGTGCATGAAACACAAAATGATAGTATGCAGGTACAGCAAGTGATCAGGAAGGCCAATGGTATCTTGGCCTTTATTGCAAAGGGGATAAAAGCAGGGAAGTCTTGCTCCAGTTATACAGGGTATTGGTGAGGCCACACCTGGAATACTGCGTGCAGTTTTGGTCTCCGTATTTACGAAAGGATACACTTGCTTTGGAGGCAGTTCAGAGAAGGTTCACTCGGTTGATTCCGGGGATGAGGGGGTTGACTTATGAGGTAAGGTTGAGGAGGTTGGGCCTCTACTCATTGGAGTTCAGAAGAATGAGAGGTGATCTTATGGAAACGTATCAGATTATGAGGGGGCTCGACAAGGTGGATGCAGAGAGGATGTTCCCACTGATGGGGGAGACTAGAACTAGGGGGCATGGTCTTAGAATAAGGGGCCGCCCATTTAAAACTGAGATGAGGAGAAATTTCTTCTCTCGGAGGGTTGTAATTCTGTGGAATTTGCTGCCTCAGAGAGCTGTGGAAGCTGGGACATTGAATATATTTAAGACAGAAATAGACAATTTCTTAACCGATAAGGAGATAAGGGGTTATGGGGAGCGGGCGGGGAAGTGGAGCTGAGTCCATGATCGGATCAGCCATGATCTTATTGATTGGCGGAGCAGGCTCGAGGGGCCGTATGGCCTACTCCTGCTCATATTTCTTATGGTCCATGTCTCTGAGCCGTACAGGAGGGCGGGTATCACTACATAGAAACATAGAAAATAGGTGAAGGAGTAGGCCAATCGGCCCTTCGAGCCTGCACCACCATTCAATATGATCATGGCTGATCACACAACTTCAGTACCCCATTCCTGCTTTCTCTCCATACCCCTTAATCGCTTTAGCCGTAAGGGCCACATCTAACTCCCTTTTGAATATATCTTAACAAACTGGCCTCAACAACTTTCTGTGGTAGAGAATGCCACAGGTTCACCACTCTCTTTCTCCTCATCTCGGTCCTAAATGGCTTCCCCTTATCCTTAGACAGTGATTCCTGGTTCTGGACGTCCCAAACATCGGAAACATTCTTCCTGCATCTAACCTGTCCAATCCCATCAGAATTTTATATGTTTCTATGAGATCCCCTCTCATAAAGAAGCCCAGTCGATCCAGTCTTTAGAAACATAGAAAATAGGTGCAGGAGCAGGCCATTCGGCCCTTCTAGCCTACACCGCCATTCAATGAGTTCATGGCTGAACATGCAACTTCAGTACCCCATTCCTGCTTTCTCACCATAACCCTTGATTCCCCTAGTAGTAAGGACTTCATCTAACTCCTTTTTGAATATATTCAGTGAACTGGCCTCAACAACTTTCTGTGGTAGAGAATTCCACAGGTTCACCACTCTCTGGGTGAAGAAATTCCTCCTCATCTCGGTCCTAAATGGCTTACCCCTTATCCTTAGACTGTGACCCCTGGTTCTGGACTTCACCAACATTGGGAACATTCTTCCTGCATCTAACCTGTCTAACCCCATCAGAATTTTAAATGTTTCTATGAGGTCCCCTCTCATTCTTCTGAACTCCAGTGAATACAAGCCCAGTTGATCCAGTCTTTCTTGATAGGTCAGTCCCGCCATCCCGGGAATCAGTCTGGTGAACCTTCGCTGCACTCCCTCAATAGCAAGAATGTCCTTCCTCAGATTAGGAGGCCAAAACTGAACACAATACTCCAGGTGTGGCCTCACCAAGGCCCTGTACAACTGTAGCAACACCTCCCTGCTCCTGTACTCAAATCCCCTCGCTATGAAGGCCAACATGCCATTTGCCTTCTTCACCGCCTGCTGTACCTGCATGCCAACCTTCAATGATTGATGTACCATGACACCCAGGTCTCGCTGCACCTCCCCTTTTCCTAATCTGCCGCCATTCAGATAATATTCTGCCTTCGTGTTTTTGCCACCTGTAGACCATGGCTCACCAATACCCTGTATAACTATAAGAAGAGGCCCTGTGCGATCGATCGGGAGCTGGCCCGGTCTGGTCCGGCCGGCCGCTTACCTGGAGAAGCCCTTCCCACAATGGCTGCAGATGTAGGGCTTGTTGATGCCCCCCTCGTGTGAGCGCACGTGGTAGCTCATGCGGTCCTTGCGCTTGAAACGCTGCTGACAGACGGGACACTCAAAGGGCTTCTCGTCGGAGTGCGAGAGCTTGTGTCGGTTGAGATGGTAGACGTCGCGAAAGGCCTTTCCGCACAGCTCACAGCTGTGGTTCTTGCGGACCCGTCGGGCGGGCGAGGGGGAGGGCGCTAGGCCGCTGCCTGGGCCCGGGGGCAGGGGCAGGGGCTCGGCGGCCCCCAGCGGGCCCATGACTCCTCCTCCCCCTCCTCCCACCCCCACCGCAGCCATCGTCATGCTCAGCAGCGCGATGGGCACCATGGTGGGGGGGTTGGGGCCGGCGCAGGCGGTCGCTGTGGTGGTGATGGTGCCGCTGCCACCTGTGGACGGTTGCCCCCGGTCGCCCGCCCCCGAGTGGGTGCCCTGATGCCGCCGCAGGTTGTAGTTGTTCTTGAACTCCTTGGAGCAGAGGCGGCAGACGAAGGGACCCTTGTTGCGGGGTTTGCTCTTGTAGGGCTCCGGGCCGGCACGGGGCTGGGGCGGCGGGTTCTTGGGCCGCTCCGCACCCAGTGGGCTCTCCGTCGGCCCGGGGGCCGAGAGCGGGCGGGCGGCTTCCTGAGACACGGAGGCCGCGGTCAGCATGGGCAGGAGGTCGGCCTGGACACCTGGAGTCTGGTCAGCACCGGCCGTCTGCAGAGGGAAGGGGGGAGAGAGAGACAGGGGTTAGTGTCGTCTGTCCCCAGAATCCACAAATAATACCCCGAAAATGCCCGCATAATCCACATATAAATTCCATATAATCCCCACAAATAATCCCATTATAATCCACAAATATACACATCATCCCCATATAATGCCCACATAGTAATGTCCATATAATCCCCAAATAATCCTCATCTAACGATTACATAATCCTCATATATTGTCCGCATAATCCACATATTATGTCCACACAATCCTCATAGATCATCAGCACAGGCAGTTCCTCGAAGCGAGGATGACTTGTTATAATCTACCAAAATTCCCTGGACTCTGGGGAGGTACCAGCGGATTGGAAAGCAGCTAATGTAACGCCTCTGTTTAAAAAAGGGGGCAGACAAAAGGCAGGTAACTATAGGTCGGTTAGTTTAACATCTGTAGTGGGGAAAATGCTTGAAACTATCATTAAGGAAGAAATAGCGGGACATCTAGATAGGAATAGTGCAATCAAGCAGACGGAACATGGATTCCTGAAGGGGAAATCATGTTTAACTAATTTACTGGAATTCTTTGAGGATATAACGAGCATGGTGGATAGAGGTGTACCGATGGATATGGTGTATTTAGATTTCCAAAAGGCATTCAATAAGGTGCCACACAAAAGGTTACTGCAGAAGATAAAGGTACGCGGAGTCAGAGGAAATGTATTAGCATGGATAGAGAATTGGCTGGCTAACAGAAAGCAGAGAGTCGGGATAAATGGGTTCTTTTCGGGTTGGAAATCGGTGGTTAGTGGTGTGCCACAGGGATCGGTGCTGGGACCACAACTGTTTACAATATACATTGATGACCTGGAAGAGGGGACAGAGTGTAGTGTAACAAAATTTGCAGATGACTCAAAGATTAGTGGGAAACCGGGTTGTGTAGAGGACACAGAGAGGCTGCAAAGAGATTTAGATAGGTTAAGCGAATGGGCTAAGGTTTGGCAGATGGAATACAATGTCGGAAAGTGTGAGGTCATCCACCTTGGGGGAAAAAACAGTAAAAGGGAATATTATTTGAATGGGGAGAAATTACAACATGCTGAGGTGCAGAGGGACCTGGGGTTCTTGTGCATGAAACAATCCCAAAAGTTAGTTTGCAGGTGCAGCAGGTAATCTGGAAGGCGAATGGAATGTTGGCCTTCATTGCGAGAGGGATGGAGTACAAAAGCAGGGAGGTCCTGCTGCAACTGTACAGGGTATTGGTGAGGCCGCACCTGGAGTACTGCGTGCAGTTTTGGTCACCTTACTTAAGGAAGGATATACTAGCTTTGGAGGGGGTACAGAGACGATTCACTAGGCTGATTCCATAAATGAGGGGGTTACCTTATGATGACAGACTGAGTAGACTGGGTCTTTACTCGTTGGAGTTCAGAAGGATGAGGGGTGATCTTATAGAAACATTTAAAATAATGAAAGGGATAGACAAGATAGAGGCAGAGAGGTTGTTCCCACTGGTCGGGGAGACTAGAACTAGGGGGCACAGCCTCAAAATACGGGGGAGCCAATTTAAAACCGAGTTGAGAAGGAATTTCTTCTCCCAGAGGGTTGTGAATCTGTGGAATTCTCTGCCCAAGGAAGCAGTTGAGGCTAGCTCATTGAATGTATTCAAGTCACAGATAGATAGATTTTTAACCAATAAGGGAATTAAGGGTTACGGGGAGCGGGCGGGTAAGTGGAGCTGAGTCCACGGCCAGATCAGCCATGATCTTGTTGAATGGCGGAGCAGGCTCGAGGGGCTAGATGGCCTACTCCTGTTCCTAATTCTTATGTTTCCACGCCAAAAAAGGATGAGTTCCCAGGTGTTTTAATGAAGGACCGAATATTCCAGATCCCGAACTACATCCTGAAGGGTGGAAGATGCCCGTGCGTGCGTGGACCCAGCCACAACACGGGCTTGACAGAGCTAGGTCTTGGTCCAGTGGCAAGGATTACCCAAGACGAGTGGAGACCAGCTCTGCTGCTCGGACCGAGTGCGCGCACATATCGCACAGTGTGGGCTGGCCCGTGCCTCTCCTGGGCCCCGGTCACTTCCTTCTACATACTCTTGCCGCTCCTTCGCCCCTCCTGCCCGCACTGCAATCAACGACCTGACTTTGCAGCCGTCGCCCTCGTGCAGTGGCAGACCGCCGCACGCTGCTCCCTCTGATGGCCCCGGCCCGCTGATGGTCTTCCACCGATTGCCAGGCCGGGCCACCGAACGCTGCTCCCTCTAATGCAGCCTTTCAATCACCTCTTCAATTCAGTAACGTGGCCTTTCGATGGCGGTGCATTTACCCAGCATAGTCCACATAACCCCATAATCCCCTACAACGCCCCGCCCCCAATCCCAGAGGCTCCACCCCTCCGTCCAACGCCCCGCCCCAATCCCAGAGGCTCCACCCCTCCGTCCAACGCCCCGCCCCAATCCCAGAGGCTCCACCCCTCCGTCCAACGCCCCGCCCCAATCCCAGAGGCTCCACCCCTCCGTCCAACGCCCCGCCCCAATCCCAGAGGCTCCACCCCTCCGTCCAACGCCCCGCCCCAATCCCAGAGGCTCCACCCCTCCGTCCAACGCCCCGCCCCAATCCCAGAGGCTCCACCCCTCCGTCCAATGCTCCGCCCCAATCCCAGAGGCTACGGACCATTGTCCAATGCTCCTCCCAACTCCGCCAAAGGTCCTGCCCCATTGTGTATTGCTCCGCCCACACCCCAGAAGCCCCGCCTCCATTGTCCAATGCCCCTCCCACTCCAAGGCCCCACCCCATTGTCCAAGGCTCCACCTACTCCTCAGATGCCCCTCCCCCATTGTCCCAATGCTCCTCCCCCAATCCGAGGCCCCGCCCCCCATTTCCCCCTCTGACGCCCCGCCCCCATTGTCCCAATGCTCCTCCCCAATCCGAGGCCCCGCCCCCCATTGTCCCAATGTTCCTCCCCAATTCGAGGCCCCGCCCCCATTGTCCCAATGCTCCTCCCCCAAACCGAGGTCCCACCCCCCAGTCCCCTCTGATGCCCCGCCCCCCATTGTCCAAATGCTCCTCCCCCAAACTGAGGCCCCGCCCCCCACTGATGCCCCGCCCCCCATTGTCCCAACGCTCCTCCCCCAAACCGAGGCCCCGCCCCCCACTGTCCCCTCTGATGCCCCGCCCCCCATTGTCCCAATGCTCCTCCCCAATCCCAGAGGCCCCACCCCCCACTGCCCCCTCTGATGCCCGCCCCCTATTGTCCCAATGCTCCTCCCCCAATCCCAGAGGCCCCGCCTCCCCATTGTCCAATGCTCCATGATGCCCTGCCCCCCATTGTCCCAATGCTCCTCCCCAATCCCAGAGGCCCCACCCCCCACTGATGCCCCGCCCCTATTGTCCCAATGCTCCTCCCCCAATCCCAGAGGCCCCGCCTCCCCATTGTCCAATGCTCCATGATGCCCCGCCCCCCATTGCCCCCCTCTGATGCCCCGCCCCCCATTGTTGCCCCCCCCACACACACGAAGCCCCGCCCCCCGGCGAGGAGGGGAGAAGGTCCCCGGATGTTTCCCCTCACCTGGAAGATGAAGCTGCTCCAAGTGGCGTCCATGGCGGCGGGTCCGGGGCTGGCGGGCTCTCCCTCGCTCCCTTCCCCCTGGGCCCTGGGCCTCGGGCCTCAGGCTTCTCCTTCCCTCGGGGAGGTGGGCCTCTCCCTCTCCTTCAGTGCGCGGGCGGGGGGGGGGGCGCCGCCGGGCTCTTTATTTACAAACAGCGGCCGGGCCTCGGCGACATGGCGGGCGGGCGGCGGGCTGACCCGCTGAACCCTGACCCCCCTGACCCCGCCTACCCCTCCTCCCGCCGCGCGCCGCTCCGGGCCCCGCCCCCTTCCCTGCCGGACCGCACCATAGGACGCCGGATGGGGGGGGGAGCTACATTATACAACCCACTCAAAACACACACCGCGACCCCGCCCGAACACACCCGCCGCCCGGAGCCCGGCTATTCCTCATAGAATGCGGGGCAGGAAAGGCCAGCGGCCCGCGGAATGTCCCCACTGCCCTCAACAAAATGTAATTAAACAGTTCCACCCCCCCCGCGGGAAACCCGCCACTTGGACTCGCCCAGCCGCCGGACCGAACCATCGCCTCCCCCGGCAGGGGGGGGGGGGAACACTCCAACAGAATCCCGGATTAAATCCCACAGGGAGCCCGGAGAGATGGGGTTGGGTTTTATAATACAGATTAAAAATTCCGCAGTGTGTGTCCGTCAAAGTCTAGAGGGGGGGGGGGGGAGAACAAAATAATAATCCAGTCAGCACCCCCCCCCCACCGCGGGGAGCAGTGGAACATTCCGGTCCAAACCGGCGCAACCGAAAAAAATTCAAAAAAAACCCCCCGCCAATTCCAACGGTTCGGTGCTGAGGCCAAGTGAGTGGGGGAGGGGCGGGGAGGGGCAGTACTGAGGGAGTGCCGCACTGTCGGAGGGGCAGTACTGAGGGAGTGCCGCACTGTCGGAGGGGCAGTACTGAGGGAGTGCCGCACTGTCGGAGGGGCAGTACTGAGAGAGCCCCGCACTGTCGGAGGGGCAGTACTGAGGGAGCCCCGCACTGTCGGAGGGGCAGTACTGAGGGAGCCCCGCACTGTCGGAGGGGCAGTACTGAGGGAGCGCCGCACTGTCGGAGGGGCAGTACTGAGGGAGCCCCGCACTGTCGGAGGGGCAGTACTGAGGGAGTGCCGCACTGTCGGAGGGGCAGTACTGAGGGAGCGCCGCACTGTCGGAGGGGCAGTACTGAGGGAGTGCCGCACTGTCGGAGGGGCAGTACTGAGGGAGTGTCGCACTGTCGGAGGGGCAGTACTGAGGGAGTGCCGCACTGTCGGAGGGGCAGTACTGAGGGAGTGCCGGAGTTCATTGGATATATACAAGAGGGAGTTAGATGTGGCCCTTACGGCTAAAGGGATCAAGGGGTATGGAGAGAAAGCAGGAAAGGGGTACTGAGGGAATGATCAGCCATGATCTTATTGAATGGTGGTGCAGGCTCGAGGGGCCGAATGGCCGACTCCTGCACCTATTTTCTCTGCTTCTATGTTTTCTATGTTTCAACCTACTCAACCTTTCTCTACACATTGGAATTCAGAAGAATGAGAGGTGATCTTATGGAAACGTATCAGATTATGAGGGGGCTCGACAAGGTGGATGCAGAGAGGATGTTCCCACTGATGGGGGAGACTAGAACTCGGGGGCATGGTCTTAGAATAAGGGGCCGCCCATTTAAAACTGAGATGAGGAGGAATTTCTTCTCTCAGAGGGTTGTAAATCTGTGGAATTCTCTGCCCCAGAGAGCTGTGGAGGCTGGGACATTGAATATATTTAAGGTGGAGATAGACAGATTTTTGGGCGATAAGGGAGTGAAGGGTTATGGGGAGCAGGCGGGGAAGTGGAGCTGAGTCCATGATCGGATCAACCATGATCGTATTGAATGGCGGAGCAGGCTCGAGGGGCCGAATGGCCGACTCCTGCTCCTATTTCTTATGTTCTAAGACAACACTTTCAGCTGAGGAATCAAACTCGTGAACCTTCTCTCAGCCTCCATTGCAAGTATATCCTTCCTTAAATAAGGAGACCAAAACTGTACGCAGTACTCCAAGGAAACAACAACAACTTGTATTTGTATAGCGCCGTTAACGTAGTGAAACATCCCAAAAAGCTTCACAAGAGTGTTATGAGATAAAAATTTGACACCGAGCCACGTAAATAGAAATTAGTGCAGGGGCTTGGTCAAAGAGGTAGGTTTTAAGGAGCATCTTGAAGGAGGAACGAGAAGTAGAGAGGCGGAGAGGTTTAGACAGGGAGTTCCAGAGCTTGGGGCCCAGGCAACAGAAGGCACGGCCACCAATGGTGGAGCGATTACAATCAGGGATGATCAGGAGGGCAGAATTCGAGGAGCACAGAAATCTCGGAGAAGTGCAGGGGGGGTGGGGAGGCTGTGGGACTGGAGGAGGTTGCAGAGATAGGGAGGGGCGAGGCCAAGGGGGGGGGGGGAATTTGAAAATATGGATGAGAATTTTGAAATTGAGACGTTGCTTAACCGGAAGCCAATGTAGGTCAGTGAGCACAGGGGGTGATGGGTGAGCAGGACTCGGTGCGAGTTAGGACACTGGGACAGCCGAATTTTGGATCACCTCTAGCTTACGTCAGGTAGAATGTGGGAGGCCAGCCAGGAATGCGTTGGAATAGTCAAGTCTGGAGGTAACAAAGGCACGGATGAGGGTTTCAGTAGCGGATGAGCTGAGGCAGGGGCAGAGACGGGCGATGTCACGGAGGTGGAAATAGGTGGTCTTAGTTATGGTGAGGATATGTGACCGGAAGCACATTTCAGGGTCAAATATGACACCAACGTTGTGAATAGTCTGGTTCAGCCTCAGACGGAAGTTGGGGCGAGGGAACAGATATTGTGAGTGGGACCGAAAACAATGGCTTCGGTCTTCCCAATATTCAATAGGAGAAAATTTCTGCTCATCCAGAAGTGGATGTCGGACAAACAGTCTGACAATTTAGAGACTGGGGTGCAACGGACACCACACGTTAAATAAAATCCACGCACAGGCATCTTCCACCTTTCAACATTTAGTTTGAGACCTGGAATTTTGGGTCCTTCATTGAAACACCTGTGAACGTTTTGACGTGGAAGCAAGTCATCCTCAATTCGAGGGACTGCCTATAATGATGATGAGACTGTGGAGGAGTCGAGAGAAGTGGGGGAGAGGTAGAGCTGGGTGTCATCAGCGAACATGTGGAAACTGACTCCGTGTTTCCGGATGATGTCACCGAGGGGCAACATGTAGATGAGAAATAGGAGGGGGCCAAGGATAGATCCTTGGGGGACACCAGAGGTAACGATGCGGGGGGTGGGAAGAGAAGCCTTTGCAGGTGATTCTCGGGCTACGATTAGATAGACAAGAATGGAACCAGGCGAGTGCAGTCCCACCCAGCTGGACGATGGAGGAGAGGTATTGGAGGAGGATGGAGTGGTCAACCGTGTCAAAGGCTGCAGACAGGTCAAGAAGGATGAGATGGGATGGTTTGCCTTTATCACAGTCATGAAAGATGTCATTTGTGACTTTGATGAGAGCCGTTTCAGTACTGTGGCAGGGACGGAAATCAGATTGGAGGGGTTCAATCATGTGTAAGATTTCTAAATCTCTGGCGTTAAATTTGACAGAGACAATTCTTCTAAAACAATTGGGACAGTTTATTAAAACATGCACATCCACCTTAGTTACAACAGATACAATGAGGTTATAATAAAGAGTGATATATGTTACTTCCCTTTGGCTGGCTGGTTCAGGAGAGAGAGAAAAGTATTTGGCTGAGTTCTTTTAAATCTCTCAAACCCATTGTCCCTCCAAAAGCCTCAGGATTGGACCTTGGTTCCAGGGCACTTCCTTATTGGCTCTCCTCACTCATGTGGCTGTCTGGCCTAGCTTGGCCATCTCTCGATTAATTTAAATGGCTTTCCAAAACACAAAACCCATGCGGCAGCTCTGTGGGCTTCCATTTTGTTTCAACACAAACAGGTCTTTCCGTATAATCTACACTTTTAACATTGATACATATACAGAATCAATTTTAATCATTAATAAACACTTTTATTCTTACAAACTCCTTGAGGGGGAAATATCCGTATTGACCCCTCGTATGGTTTATCTCCTCAGGGTTCACATATTGAGAGGGAAAGAGAGAAAGGTGGATGGCCTGACTTGGTCCCCAACTCGGATGGTGTAGGCCACTAGGAGATTTATTATAGTTCATTAATATCTCCAGCGGAGACTCCCCTTCCCGTATCTTCAGTGCACCGTCGCTTCTCGAAGCACATTGATAATTGATGATGTTCCTGAGTCAAGCTGCAGCTCCCGCTTTTCCATCTTCCCTTGGCTTCGGTCGTGGTCGGTATCGTCCTGACAACTGTGAGGATCCGTAACATGGTCTGTGGGGTAACAAGATCAGTGCAATATTTACTCTTTGGCAGTTTTTAACTGATTAATGTGAAACCACTTCTTGTACTTAACACCCCTTTTCCCCGGTAACTGAATCAGATAAACCGCGGGGTTCAATCGGTCTATAATCTTATGCGGTCCCCACCACCTAGGCTCAAAGGCAGCTTCTTTTTCCCATAATTTGGAATCATTACCGAGTCTCCCCTTTAATCTATTGGCGATGTCGAGGGTCGAGAAGTACTTGGAACCAGCAGGAATTTGAGATAATATGGTAAGAGTTTCTCTTACTGCTGGTGAGCAGGCTGGTGTTACAGAATTTAACTTTCTGTAATCAATAATCAGTCACCATCTGCTATCAGGCTTTTTAACCGGCCATGTGGGTGAATTGGTCGTGAAAGTGCCTGTCCTAAGAACATCCTGCTCGACTAGGGATTTTATGGTGTCTTGGATGTAAGGGTGACTCTCCCTTGGGGTGGGGTACTGTTTAGTCAATGAGTGGGAGGGTCCCTCAATAGATTCCTCGCCTGCCATTTATGCACATGGTGTTTCTAAATTAGTTTTGCCACAGCTTCATTTTCGCTCCCTGGAGCATCATACTCCCATGGCTTTTTAATAGCAAAAACTGAGTGAGCATCTGAAATTTCTCTCACTCCTGCCTTATCTCCCAATCCCATCCAAACACAGTCCTGATTATAATCTATCACCGCGCCATTCTGATCCAACACATCAGTCCCTAAAATTCCCCTTCCGTCGGGGGTGGTCATCAGCATCGGTGCTGGGATCTTACAGGTGAGGCCTCCCAACTGAAGTTCAGTGGCCTTCCCTGTATACGCGATGGTTGTACCACCGTTAAACTCTTTAAGGGTCATATAACCCTTGCCCACCGCTGCATGGCGTTCAGGGTATGGGGTGTGGATGATGGTAACGGCTGAACTGTCATCGATAAGCATAATCTGTTGCCTGCCCCCTTTTAAGACAACAAGGACTACTGGTCTCCCGCTACCATCAAATGGGAACCCCACTTCCGACCAATCTTTGGGGGCCGAACCCAGTCATAGGGTTGATCCTGGAATGGGGTCTCTCTAATGAGTGTGCATCACCGATTGCGTGCACGGTAAATGATTTTGCATCCTCCCCGTGGCAATTTGGGTTTGTATGAGGGTTATCAATTGATCCAATCGCTGATCTGTCCCAGAGGGCTTGGATTCATCCCTCAGGAGGTATCTGCGTTGCAACATGGTTCGGTGCTGGTCTGGATCTGCTGCAGTCTTTTGCTCAGTGGCCTACCTTCTTACAATTAAAGCACTGTCTCTCAAGATCCCTCCACCATTTGCAGTGGGAGGTGACTTCCCCTTTAACTGGTCTTTTACCATCTCCCAGGCTATTTGAGTGTCGGTCTCTATCTGTCCACTGATTGGTGGGCCTCATGGCTATTCCCAGGGTGGTTTTAACTAAAGGGTGGAGTTGGGTCAGGAACAGCGATTTAAACTGTTCCTGATTCTTTCCTACTGTAGCATGTGTGGGTGCCTGGTTCTGCATATGTTGATAGATATCTTACAGGCGATTACTGAAGGCTCCAGGGGTCTCTTCTGGGCACTGCTTGGTCTGATTAAGCAGATCCACTAAATTTAAGTTTTGGATCCCTAAATGGTTTAGGATCCCGGTCACGAGTGCATCGGCCGCTGCGGCAGGCCGTAGGACTGCGTCTGGCAGATTATCTTGTAGGGAAGTGGAACAGGCCAAGAGGAGGACTCGTGTTAAGTCTCTCTCTTCCAACTCGGGGTGACTCCTCCTGAAATTTACCCACCTCCTATTAACTTCCAGTGGGTCGTACCCATCATTAATGGGCCCCAACTCGTGGCTACACACTATGGAGTCAGCACCAGATATGGGCCGTGAGTCAGTATGGTTACTGGTGATGTGGCCGTGCGCATTACATCGTGAAGAAGTGGTTATTACGGCTACGATTGGCTCTTGTGACTCCAAGGTATCCCATTCTACACCACTCTCCTGGGATTATACTGACTGCCTTCCTCTTCCCAATCGGTCCCCCTTCTGCTGTCTCTGTTATGGCTCCACGTGTTACTGCGGATACCAGGGCCCGCTGTTCCCCTAACTTACTTTTTAGCTTTGCTATTTCTAGTTGGCACTGGGAGTGATCTGCCTCCCTATGTGGCTTCTTAATTGTAAATAGTTGAGGCCGCAGCACGATCCCTGCGGCACCCCACTAGTTACAGTTTGCCAACTGGAAAATGACCCATTTATCCTGACTCTGTTTTCTGTTAGTTAGCCTATCCTCTGTCCATGCTCATGTTATCTCCAACCCCGTGAGCTTTTATCTTGTGCAGTAACCTTTTATGTGACACCTTATCGAATGCCTTTTGGAAATCCAAATACACCACATCTACTGGTTCCCCTTTATCCACACTGTGAGTTACATCCCCAAAGAACTGCAATAAATTTGTCAAACATGATTTCCCTTTCATAAAACTATGCTGACTTGGCTTGATTGTATTATGATTTTCTAAATGGCTTGCTACTACTTCCTTAATAATGGATTCCAGCATTTTCCCCAACGATAGGTGTTAGACTAACTGGCCTATAGTTTCCTGCTTTCTGTCTCCCTCTTTTCTTGAATGGGGTGTTACACTTGCGGTTTTCCAATCTGCTGGGACTGTTGCAGAATCTGGGGAATTTTGGAAGATTACAACCAATGCATCCACTACCTCTGCAGCCACTTCTTTTAAGACTAAGATGCAGGCCGTCAGGTCCAGGAGACTTGTCAGCCTTTCGTTGCATTAGTTTGCCTAATACTTTTTCTTTAGTGATAGTGACTCTTTTCATTCCTCCCTCCCAATAGCCCCTGCATTTTCTACTATTATTTACTACTATTACTTTTAGTGTCTTCTACTGTGAAGACCGATACAAAATATTTGCTCAAAGTCTCTGCCATTTCCTTGTTTCCCATTATTAATTCCCAGTCTCATCCTCCAAGGGACCAATGTTTACTTTTTATATACTCGTAGAAGCTCTTACTGGCTGTTTTTATATTTCTTGCTAGTTTACTGAATCTTTTTTCTTCCTCTTTATTTTTTTTGAGTTATCCTTTGTTCGTTTCTAAAAATTTCCCAATCCTCTGGTCTGCCACTATTCTTCGCAACATTGTATGCCTTTGTTTTCAATTTGATAACATCCTTAACTTCCTTAGTTAGCCACGGATGGTTCATCCTTCTCACTGGAATATATCTCAAGAATTATGAAATATCTCCTTAAATGTCTAACCTTTTAATCTATTTTCCCAGTCCACTTTAGCCAACTCTGTCTTCATATCTAATTGCCTTTATTTAGGTTTAAAACACTACTTTCAGGCCCAAGTTTCTCACCCTCAAACTGAATTTGAAATTCTACCATGCTATGATGACTCATCCCAAGAGGATGCTTCACTGCGAGATCATTAATTAATCCTGTCTCATTACACATTACCAGATCTAAAATAGTCTGCACCCTGGTTGGTTCCGCAACTGTTCAAGGAAGCCATCACAAATACGCTCGATGAACTCTTCCTCAAGGCCACCTTTGCCAATTTGATTTGTCCAAACAATATAAAGATTAAAATTGCCCATGATTATAGCAGTATCTTTCTTACAAGCCTCCATTATTTCTTGATTTATGCTCTGTCCTACAGTGTAGCTACTGTTAGGGGGCCTATAGACCACGCCCACCAGTGACTTCTTCCCCTTATTATTTCTTATCTCCACCCAAACTGATTCTACATCCTGATCTTCTGAGCCAATATCATTTCTGACTACTGCACTGATCCCATCCTTTGTTAACAGAGCTACCCCACCTCCTGTTCCTTTCTGCCTATTCTTCTGAATTGTCAAGTATCCCTGAATATTCAGTTCCCAGTCTTGGTCACCTTGCAACCACGTCTCCGTAATGGACATCAGATACTACCCATTTATTTCTATTTGTGCCATCAACTCATTTATCTTGTTACGAATGCTGCCTGCTTTCAGATAAAGAGCTTTTAATTTTGTCTTTTTACCACTTTTCCCTACTCTGACCCCACTTTCTGGTACTCGCTGTCTCTTCCTGTCACACTCTGGTTATCATTATGCATATCGCTACTCTGCACTATTGCCATGTCCTTTATCTTTAACTTTCTAAATTTCCCCAATTAGAATTGGTTTCCCACATTTAGAATTGGTTTCACAGAAATCTATAGCGCAGAAGGAGGCCATTTCGGCCCATCATGTCCGCACTGGCCGACAAAGAGCCGCAAGGCCTTAGTCAGCAGCCCTGAAGGTTACATATAAACCTATGAACAATGAACAAATGCGGAAAGGTAAAGAGCACTCAGCCCAACCAGTCATCATAGGCAGTCCCTCGGAATGGAGGAAGACTCGTTTCCACTTCCAAAGTGAGTTCTTTGATGATGGCTGAACAGTCCAATACGAGAGCTACAGACCCTGTCACAGGTATGACAGACATTCATCGAGGGAGGGGGTCGGTGGGGCTGGTTTGCCTCCTGTTCCTTCTGCTGCTTGCCCTTGGCCTCTTCACGTTCTTTGCGTTGAGACTCGAAGAGCTCAACACCCTCCCGGATGCACTAATGGTGGTCTTCGGCCAGGATCTCCCAGGTGTCAGTGATGATGTCGCACTTTACCAGGGAGGCTTTGAGGGTGTCCTTATAACGTTTCCGCTGTCCTCCTTTCACTCGTTTACCACAAAGGAGCTCTGCATAAAGCATTTGCTTCAGGAGTTTCGTTCTTGGCATGCGAACTATGTGGCCTGCCCAGCGAAGCTGATCAAGTGTGGTCAGTGCTTCAATACTGGGGATGTTAGTCTGGTCGAGGACACTGATGTTGGTGCGCCTGTCCTCCCAGGAGATTTGCAGGATCTTGTGGAGACATCGTTGGTGATATATCTCCAGTGACTTGAGGTGCCTTCTATACATTGTCCATGACTCGGATCTATACAGGAGGGTGGGTATTACTACAGCCCTGTAGACCATGAGCGTGGTGGTAGATTTGAGGGCCTGGTCTTCAAACACTCTTTTCCTCAGACGGCCGAAGGCTGCACCGGTGTTGAATCGCTGCATCAATGCCTGCCTTTGTTGATAAGAGGCTCCCGAGGTTTGGGAAATGGTCCACGGTGTCCAGGGCTGTGCCGTGGATCTTGATGATTGGAGGACAGTGCTGTGGTGACAGGCTGGTGGAGGATCTTTGTCTTACGGATGTTAAGTGTAAGGCCCATGCTTTCATATGCCTCAGTGAATACATTGACTATATCCTGGAGTTCAGCCTCTGAAGTTGGAGTGATCCTGGACCTGGCCTGGAGGCGGCCTAGGTTAAACAGCTTCCCACTGGTTCTGTAGTTTAGTTCCACTCCAGTGGGGAGCTTGTTGATTGCAAGGTGGAGCATGGCAGCAAGGAAGATTGAGAAGAGGGTTGGAGCGATGACGCAGCCCTATTTGACCCCGGTCCGAGCGTGAATTGGATCTGTGATGGATCCGTTGGTAAGGATCACGGCCTGCATGTCATCGTGAAGCAGGCGAAGGATTTAGGGGCATCCGAAACGGAGGAGGACGCTCCATGGACCCTCACGGTTGACAGTGTCAAAGGCCTTTGTAAGATCGAAAAAGGCCATGTATAAGGGATGGTGCTGCTCCCTGCATTTTTCCTGCAGCTGTCACGCTGCAAAGATCATGTCTGTTGTGCCCGTAGGGGACGAAATCCACACGGTGATTCCGGGAGGAGCTCCTCGGCCACAGGGAGAAATGGATTGAGGAGAACTCGAGCGACAACTTTCCCAGTGGTTGATAGCAGGGAGATTCCCCTGTGGTTGTCGCAGTCGGACTTGTCCCCTTTTTAAAAAATGGACACGATCACTGCATCTCTGAGATCCCCCGCCATGCTCTCCTCCCTCCAGAGGAGAGAGATGAGGTCATGTATCCGCGCCAACAGCACCTCTCCGCCATACTTTAGCGCCTCAGCAGAGATTCCATCCGCACCCGTAGCCTGGTTATTCTTCAGCTGTTTTATGGCTTTGCCTACCTCGTGCAACGTTGGAGTTTCACTGAGTTGGTGGTGGGTCGCATGCTGCGGGATCGAGTCGAGAACACTCGAGTCAAAGGCAGAGTCTTGATTGAGGAGATCTTCAAAGTGCTCCTTCCATCGGGCCCTGAAAGCCTCGGTGTCCTTGATGAGTGTTTCCCCGTTCTTGGCCAGGAGTGGGGTGGGGCCTTGACTGCAGTGAAGAATCCTCGCATATAGAAAATAGGTGCAGGAGCAGACCATTCGGCTGTTTGAGCCTGCACCGCCATTCAATGAGTTCATGGCTGAACATGCAACTTCAGTACCCCATTCCTGCTTTCTCGCCATACCCCTTGATCCCCCTAGTAGTAAGGACTACATCTAACTCCTTTTTGAATATATTTAGTGAATTGGCCTCAACAACTTTCTGTGGTAGAGAATTCCACAGGTTCACCACTCTCTGGGTGAAGAAGTTTCTCCTCATCTCGGTCCTAAATGGCTTACCCCTTATCCTTAGACTGTGACCCCTGATTCTGGACTTCCCCAACATTGGGAACATTCTTCCTGCATCTAACCTGTCTAAACCTGTCAGAATTTTAAATGTTTCTATGAGATCCCCTCTCATTCTTCTGAACTCCAGTGAATACAAGCCCAGTTGATCCAGTGTTTCTTGATATGTCAGTCCCACCATCACGGGAATCAGTCTGGTGAATCTTCGCTGCACTCCCTCAATAGCAAGAATGTCCTTCCTCAGGTTAGGAGACCAAAACTGTACACAATACTCCAGGTGTGGCCTCACCAAGGCCCTGTACAACTGTAGCAACACCTCCCTGCCCCTGTACTCAAATCCCCTCGCTATGAAAGCCAACATGCCATTTGCTTTCTTAACCGCCTGCTGTACCTGCATGCCAACCTTCAATGACTGATGTACCATGACACCCAGGTCTCGTTGCACCTTCCCTTTTCCTAATCTGTCACCATTCAGATAATAGTCCGTCTCTCTGTTTTTACCACCAAAGTGGATAACCTCACATTTATCCACATTATACTTCATCTGCCATGCATTTGCCCACTCACCTAACCTATCCAAGTCACTCTGCAGCCTCATAGCATCCTCCTCGCAGCTCACACTGTCATCCGCAAATTGGGAGATACATTTAATCCCCTCGTCTAAATCATTAATGTACAGTGTAAACAGCTGGGGCCCCAGCACAGAACCTTGCGGTACCCCACTTGTCACTGCCTGCCATTCTGAAAAGTACCCATTTACTACTCCTCTTTGCTT
Organism: Pristiophorus japonicus; assembly: GCF_044704955.1. Taxonomy (NCBI): domain Eukaryota; kingdom Metazoa; phylum Chordata; class Chondrichthyes; family Pristiophoridae; genus Pristiophorus; species Pristiophorus japonicus. Next base: position 83,508 of record NW_027254473.1, on the reverse strand, counting down.
CCTGTCTGCCAACCAGTTCTCAATCCACATCAGCACACTACCCCCAATCCCATGTGCTTTAACTTTGCACATTAATCTCTTGTGTGGGACCTTGTCGAAAGCCTTCTGAAAGTCCAAATACACCACATCAACTGGTTCTCCCTTGTCCACTCTACGTGGCTGTCGGCCAGTTGTTGTATCTCTTGTGCTTTTTCTATCCACCTTCTGTTCTTTAGGTCCCGGGTTTTTTGTTGGACCTGAGCCTTGAGCTGTCTGTAACGTTGTTTTGCAGCTCCTGAATTGGGTTGTTGCTTGAAGCTCAGAAATGCTTTGCGCTTGCGATCTATTAGTTCTTCGATCTCCTGATCATTTTCATCAAACCAGTCTTGATGTTTTCTGGTTGAGTGACCAAGTGTCTCTTCACAGGCACTGGTTATAGAGGCCTGGAGGGCAGACAAGCACTGTGGGCATTCAGCATCTCAGGGTCATTAAGGCACGCCAGATTGGCTGTGAGGCGCTGGCTGTATAGGGCTCTCTTAGCTGGGTCTCTAAGTGCCCCGGTATTATCTTTTTTGTGACACTGCTTCTGCTGTCCCCTCTGCTTTGGGGCAATGTTATTGTTGATGATGGATCGGATTAGGCGGTAGTCCGTCCAGCAGTCGTCAGCTCCTGTCATGGTACGGGTGATGCACACATGCTTGCGATCCCTGGCTCGGACGATGACATAGTCAAGCAGGTGCCAGTGTTTGGAGCGAGGGTGTTGCCACAATGCCTTGTATTTGTGCCTCTGGCAGAACAGGGTGTTAGTGATGAGGAGTTCAGGAGTAGGGTACCGCTGGAGTTGGCTTTCCCTACCCCCTCTCTGCCAATCACACCTCCCCAGAGGGCTGTGTCTTCCACCCCACACAACTGCGACACCCCTCACAGTGAAACATTCGACACTCCGGAGGCATGTGATCTCCTGGGCAAGGCAAATACCTGATAAAAACCCAGGCCAATTGGGGAAAAAAATCTGGGAAAAATCCTCTCCGACCCATCCATGCTATTGAAACTTAGTCCAGGAGATCACCCTGGCCCTATTCGATTCCCTATAGTACTTACCATCGTATCTGTGCCAGCCAACAAGAGGTTATCCAGTCTAATCCCACTTACCAGCTCTAGGTCCATAATCCTGCAGGTTACAGCACTTCAAGTGCCCATCCAAGCACCTTTTAAATGTAGTGAGGGTTTCTGCCTCTACCACCTTTCCAGGCAGTGAGTTCCAGACCCTGGCAACCTGAGCCTGGGGGAGGAAGAGAGACAGCTTGGAGGGGGAAAGAGAGAGAGAGAGAGAGAGACAGTTTCGGGGGGGGTGGGGGGAAGAGAGAGCGAGAGAGAGACAGCTTGGGAAGGGGGGCAGGGAAGAGAGAGAGCCGGGGGTGGGGGGGATTGGAGGGGAGAGAAGGAACCCAAGGAAGGCCTTTGCTGCCTTCTGGGGAGCTCTGTCCTCTGTCGCTTCAGGAAGTCAAAGTGGATCAAGTTACAATTTGCAGAGTCAGTGAGATCTTGGGATGGGCGGTTCCAGTGACACATTCCTGTGAAACTTCAGGGTGTGGCTTATCCTCCGAGGTGACCAATCAGAGTCAAAGGGTGGAACATGGCGGCCATTTTGACAGTACAAATAAACGCGTCCGTCTATAAAACACGCCCGGCAGCGTGACCGCCCCTTTTTTATGTTTCAGTTCGACCCAGCTTCACCCCCACTTAGAATTGGTTTCCCCCAGCTTCAACCCCATTTAGAATTGGTTTACCCCAGCTTCACCCCTGTCATGTATCTCACCATGCTATACATGACTGTAACCTTACCACCAGGGGTGCACTTGTAGGAGACACTCCATACCTGTCTCACTGTGGTATATAGATAGGTCTCAGCAAGTGCACCACTGGAGAGCTGGAATTAAAGGTGCAGGTCCTGAGTGACCTTGACTTCAGCCTGTGTCTCGTGTAAGTCAGTACATTCGAGTCAGGACTTAACAACCCCCATTTAGAATTGGTTTCCCCCAGCTTCACCCCCATTTAAAAGTGGTTTCCCCCAGCTTCACCCCCCCCCATTTAGAAGTGGTTTCCCCCAGCTTCACCCCCATTTAAAAGTGGTTTCCCCCAGCTTCACCCCCCCATTTAGAAGTGGTTTACCCCAGCTTCACCCCCATTTAAAAGTTGTTTCCCCCAGCTTCACCCCCCACCCCCATTTAGAAGTGGTTTCACCCCATTTAGAAGTGGTTTCACCCCATTTAGAAGTGGTTTCCCTCCAGCTTCACCCCCATTTAGAAGTGGTTTCCCCCAGCTTCACCCCCATTTAGAAGTGGTTTCCCCCAGCTTCACCCCATTTAGAAGTGGTTTCCCCCAGCTTCACCCCCATTTAGAAGTGGTTTCCCCCAGCTTCACCCCCATTTAGAAGTGGTTTCACCCCCATTTAGAAGTGGTTTACCCCAGCTTCACCCCCATTTAGAAGTGGTTTACCCCAGCTTCACCCCCATTTAAAAGTGGTTTCCCCCAGCTTCACCCCCATTTAGAAGTGGTTTCCCCCAGCTTCACCCCCATTTAAAAGTGGTTTCCCCCAGCTTCACCCCCCCCATTTAGAAGTGGTTTCCCCCAGCTTCACCCCCATTTAAAAGTGGTTTCCCCCAGCTTCACCCCCCCATTTAGAAGTGGTTTCCCCCAGCTTCACCCCCATTTAAAAGTGGTTTCCCCCAGCTTCACCCCCATTTAGAAGTGGTTTACCCCAGCTTCACCCCCATTTAAAAGTTGTTTCCCCCAGCTTCACCCCCCACCCCCATTTAGAAGCGGTTTCACCCCATTTAGAAGTGGTTTCACCCCATTTAGAAGTGGTTTCCCTCCAGCTTCACCCCCATTTAGAAGTGGTTTCACCCCCATTTAGAAGTGGTTTACCCCAGCTTCACCCCCATTTAGAAGTGGTTTACCCCAGCTTCACCCCCATTTAAAAGTGGTTTACCCCAGCTTCACCCCCATTTAAAAGTGGTTTCCCCCAGCTTCACCCCCATTTAGAAGTGGTTTCCCCCAGCTTCACCCCCACCCCCATTTAGAAGTGGTTTCCCCCAGCTTCACCCCCATTTAGAAGTGGTTTCCCCCAGCTTCACCCCCCACCCCCATTTAGAAGTGGTTTCACCCCATTTAGAAGTGGTTTCCCTCCAGCTTCACCCCATTTAGAAGTGGTTTCCCCCAGCTTCACCCCCATTTAGAAGTGGTTTCCCCCAGCTTCACCCCCCACCCCCATTTAGAAGTGGTTTCACCCCATTTAGAAGTGGTTTCCCTCCAGCTTCACCCCATTTAGAAGTGGTTTCCCCCAGCTTCACCCCCATTTAGAAGTGGTTTCCCCCCCCCCACCCCCATTTAGAAGTGGTTCCTCTCCATTTCCAATTGGTTTCGCCCCATTTCTCACCACCCCCACCTTGTAGAAATGGTTTCCTCCAGTTTCCACCCATTCACAAGTGGTGTCGCCTCTGTGACCCCGAGCGCCGGTCGCTGATTGGCTCCGGCAGTTCAGTATTCGGGTCAGGGGGGGGGGTTGGATTTCCGGCCACGGCCGCCATTTTGGACGCCTCCCCGCACCCCGCAACTGAAGAAAGAAGAAGAAAGCGGAGGTCAGTGGCGCCAGTGCTGAGCGGGTTGGGACAGGGAGAGAGGGAGAGAGGGAGGGAGAGGGGCCGGCCGTGCAAAGGTCAGGCTCAGAGAAGGGAAAAATAAACAAAAACACCGGGGCCGACCTTGTCGTGGGCCCTCACCACAAGCGGAGGGGGGAAGGGGGAAGGGGAGAGGGTGGCGGACCACCGGAAGTGGGAGTATCGGGAAGGGGGAGCGTTGAGGGAGGCGGACCACCGGAAGTGGGGCCCAGGGAGCGGAGCGGCGGGAGGCGGAGGTTCGGGTCCGGCGCCGGGAGAGAAAAAAGGTAAAAGTCTGATAATTAATCAGTGATTATCGGGGTAATCAATCACTGATTATAGGGGTAATCAATCAGTGATTATAGGGGTAATCAATCAGTGATTATAGGGGTAATTAATCACTGATTATAGGGGTAATCAATCAGTGATTATAGGGGTAATCAATCAGTGATTATAGGGGTAATCAATCACTGATTATAGGGGTAATCAATCAGTGATTATAGGGGTAATCAATCAGTGATTATAGGGGTAATCAATCAGTGATTATAGGGGTAATCAATCAGTGATTATAGGGGTAATCAATCACTGATTATAGGGGTAATCAATCAGTGATTATAGGGGTAATCAATCACTGATTATAGGGGTAATCAATCAGTGATTATAGGGGTAATCAATCACTGATTATAGGGGTAATCAATCACTGATTATAGGGGTAATCAATCAGTGATTATAGGGGTAATCAATCACTGATTATAGGGGTAATCAATCAGTGATTATAGGGGTAATCAATCACTGATTATAGGGGTAATCAATCAGTGATTATAGGGGTAATCAATCAGTGATTATAGGGGTAATCAATCAGTGATTATAGGGGTAATCAATGTGATTATAGGGGTAATCAATCAGTGATTATAGGGGTAATCAATCAGTGATTATAGGGGTAATTAATCACTGATTATAGGGGTAATCAATCAGTGATTATAGGGGTAATCAATCAGTGATTATAGGGGTAATTAATCACTGATTATAGGGGTAATCAATCACTGATTATAGGGGTAATTAATCACTGATTATAGGGGTAATTAATCACTGATTATAGGGGTAATTAATCACTGATTATAGGGGTAATCAATCACTGATTATAGGGGTAATCAATCACTGATTATAGGGGTAATCAATCACTGATTATAGGGGTAATTAATCACTGATTATAGGGGTAATTAATCACTGATTATAGGGGTAATCAATCACTGATTATAGGGGTAATTAATCACTGATTATAGGGGTAATCAATCACTGATTATAGGGGTAATCAATCACTGATTATAGGGGTAATCAATCAGTGATTATAGAGGTAATTAATCACTGATTATAGGGGTAATTAATCAGTGATTATAGGGGTAATCAATCACTGATTATAGGGGTAATCAATCAGTGATTATAGGGGTAATCAATCAGTGATTATAGGGGTAATCAATCAGTGATTATAGGGGTAATCAATCACTGATTATAGGGGTAATCAATCAGTGATTATAGGGGTAATCAATCAGTGATTATAGGGGTAATCAATCAGTGATTATAGGGGTAATCAATCAGTGATTATAGGGGTAATCAATCAGTGATTATAGGGGTAATCAATCAGTGATTATAGGGGTAATCAATCAGTGATTATAGGGGTAATCAATCACTGATTATAGGGGTAATCAATCACTGATTATAGGGGTAATCAATCAGTGATTATAGGGGTAATCAATCAGTGATTATAGGGGTAATCAATCAGTGATTATAGGGGTAATCAATCAGTGATTATAGGGGTAATCAATCACTGATTATAGGGGTAATCAATCACTGATTATAGGGGTAATCAATCACTGATTATAGGGGTAATCAATCACTGATTATAGGGGTAATCAATCACTGATTATAGGGGTAATCAATCACTGATTATAGGGGTAATCAATCAGTGATTATAGGGGTAATCAATCAGTGATTATAGGGGTAATCAATCACTGATTATAGGGGTAATCAATCACTGATTATAGGGGTAATCAATCACTGATTATAGGGGTAATTAATCACTGATTATAGGGGTAATCAATCAGTGATTATAGGGGTAATCAATCACTGATTATAGGGGTAATCAATCAGTGATTATAGGGGTAATCAATCACTGATTATAGGGGTAATCAATCAGTGATTATAGGGGTAATCAATCAGTGATTATAGGGGTAATCAATCAGTGATTATAGGGGTAATCAATCACTGATTATAGGGGTAATCAATCACTGATTATAGGGGTAATCAATCACTGATTATAGGGGTAATCAATCACTGATTATAGGGGTAATCAATCACTGATTATAGGGGGTAAATAATCACTGATTATATGGGTAATCAATCAGTGATTATAGGGGTAATCAATCAGTGATTATAGGGGTAATTAATCAGTGATTATAGGGGTAATTAATCACTGATTATATGGGTAATCAATCAGTGATTATAGGGGGAATCAATCACTGATTATAGGGGGTAAATAATCACTGATTATAGGGGTAATCAATCACTGATTATAGGGGTAATTAATCACTGATTATAGGGGTAATCAATCAGTGATTATAGGGGTAATCAATCTGTGATTATAGGGGTAATTAATCAGTGATTATAGGGGTAATCAATCACTGATTATAGGGGTAATCAATCACTGATTATAGGGGTAATTAATCACTGATTATAGGGGTAATCAATCACTGATTATAGGGGTAATTAATCACTGATTATAGGGGGTAAATAATCACTGATTATAGGGGTAATCAATCACTGATTATAGGGGTAATTAATCACTGATTATAGGGGTAATCAATCAGTGATTATAGGGGTAATTAATCAGTGATTATAGGGGTAATCAATCACTGATTATAGGGGTAATTAATCACTGATTATAGGGGTAATCAATCACTGATTATAGGGGTAATTAATCACTGATTATAGGGGGTAAATAATCACTGATTATAGGGGTAATCAATCACTGATTATAGGGGTAATCAATCACTGATTATAGGGGTAATCAATCACTGATTATAGGGGGTAAATAATCACTGATTATAGGGGTAATCAATCACTGATTATAGGGGTAATCAATCACTGATTATAGGGGTAATCAATCAGTGATTATAGGGGGTAATGAATCACTGATTATAGGGGTAATCAATCACTGATTATAGGGGTAATCAATCACTGATTATAGGGGTAATCAATCAGTGATTATAGGGGGCAATCAATCAGTGATTATAGGGGTAATCAATCACTGATTATAGGGGTAATCAATCAGTGATTATAGGGGTAATCAATCACTGATTATAGGGGTAATCAATCACTGATTATAGGGGTAATCAATCACTGATTATAGGGGTAATCAATCAGTGATTATAGGGGTAATCAATCAGTGATTATAGGGGTAATCAATCACTGATTATAGGGGTAATCAATCAGTGATTATAGGGGTAATCAATCACTGATTATAGGGGTAATCAATCACTGATTATAGGGGGTAAATAATCACTGATTATAGGGGTAATCAATCAGTGATTATAGGGGTAATCAATCAGTGATTATAGGGGTAATTAATCAGTGATTATAGGGGTAATTAATCACTGATTATATGGGTAATCAATCAGTGATTATAGGGGTAATTAATCAGTGATTATAGGGGTAATCAATCACTGATTATAGGGGTAATCAATCACTGATTATAGCGGTAATCAATCACTGATTATAGGGGTAATTAATCACTGATTATAGGGGGAATCAATCACTGATTATAGGGGGTAAATAATCACTGATTATAGGGGTAATCAATCACTGATTATAGGGGTAATCAATCACTGATTATAGGGGTAATCAATCACTGATTATAGGGGTAATCAATCACTGATTATAGGGGTAATCAATCACTGATTATAGGGGTAATCAATCACTGATTATAGGGGGTAAATAATCACTGATTATATGGGTAATCAATCAGTGATTATAGGGGTAATCAATCAGTGATTATAGGGGTAATTAATCAGTGATTATAGGGGTAATTAATCACTGATTATATGGGTAATCAATCAGTGATTATAGGGGGAATCAATCACTGATTATAGGGGGTAAATAATCACTGATTATAGGGGTAATCAATCACTGATTATAGGGGTAATTAATCACTGATTATAGGGGTAATCAATCAGTGATTATAGGGGTAATCAATCTGTGATTATAGGGGTAATTAATCAGTGATTATAGGGGTAATCAATCACTGATTATAGGGGTAATCAATCACTGATTATAGGGGTAATTAATCACTGATTATAGGGGTAATCAATCACTGATTATAGGGGTAATTAATCACTGATTATAGGGGGTAAATAATCACTGATTATAGGGGTAATCAATCACTGATTATAGGGGTAATTAATCACTGATTATAGGGGTAATCAATCAGTGATTATAGGGGTAATTAATCAGTGATTATAGGGGTAATCAATCACTGATTATAGGGGTAATTAATCACTGATTATAGGGGTAATCAATCACTGATTATAGGGGTAATTAATCACTGATTATAGGGGGTAAATAATCACTGATTATAGGGGTAATCAATCACTGATTATAGGGGTAATCAATCACTGATTATAGGGGTAATCAATCACTGATTATAGGGGGTAAATAATCACTGATTATAGGGGTAATCAATCACTGATTATAGGGGTAATCAATCACTGATTATAGGGGTAATCAATCAGTGATTATAGGGGGTAATGAATCACTGATTATAGGGGTAATCAATCACTGATTATAGGGGTAATCAATCACTGATTATAGGGGTAATCAATCAGTGATTATAGGGGGCAATCAATCAGTGATTATAGGGGTAATCAATCACTGATTATAGGGGTAATCAATCAGTGATTATAGGGGTAATCAATCACTGATTATAGGGGTAATCAATCACTGATTATAGGGGTAATCAATCACTGATTATAGGGGTAATCAATCAGTGATTATAGGGGTAATCAATCAGTGATTATAGGGGTAATCAATCACTGATTATAGGGGTAATCAATCAGTGATTATAGGGGTAATCAATCACTGATTATAGGGGTAATCAATCACTGATTATAGGGGGTAAATAATCACTGATTATAGGGGTAATCAATCAGTGATTATAGGGGTAATCAATCAGTGATTATAGGGGTAATTAATCAGTGATTATAGGGGTAATTAATCACTGATTATATGGGTAATCAATCAGTGATTATAGGGGTAATTAATCAGTGATTATAGGGGTAATCAATCACTGATTATAGGGGTAATCAATCACTGATTATAGCGGTAATCAATCACTGATTATAGGGGTAATTAATCACTGATTATAGGGGGAATCAATCACTGATTATAGGGGGTAAATAATCACTGATTATAGGGGTAATCAATCACTGATTATAGGGGTAATCAATCACTGATTATAGGGGTAATCAATCAGTGATTATAGGGGTAATTAATCTGTGATTATAGGGGTAATTAATCAGTGATTATAGGGGTAATCAATCACTGATTATAGGGGTAATCAATCACTGATTATAGGGGTAATTAATCACTGATTATAGGGGTAATCAATCACTGATTATAGGGGTAATTAATCACTGATTATAGGGGGTAAATAATCACTGATTATAGGGGTAATCAATCACTGATTATAGGGGTAATTAATCACTGATTATAGGGGTAATCAATCAGTGATTATAGGGGTAATTAATCAGTGATTATAGGGGTAATCAATCACTGATTATAGGGGTAATTAATCACTGATTATAGGGGTAATCAATCACTGATTATAGGGGTAATTAATCACTGATTATAGGGGGTAAATAATCACTGATTATAGGGGTAATCAATCACTGATTATAGGGGTAATCAATCACTGATTATAGGGGTAATCAATCACTGATTATAGGGGTAATCAATCACTGATTATAGGGGGTAAATAATCACTGATTATAGGGGTAATCAATCACTGATTATAGGGGTAATCAATCTGATTATAGGGGTAATCAATCACTGATTATAGGGGTAATCAATCAGTGATTATAGGGGGTAATGAATCACTGATTATAGGGGTAATCAATCACTGATTATAGGGGTAATCAATCAGTGATTATAGGGGTAATCAATCAGTGATTATAGGGGGCAATCAATCAGTGATTATAGGGGTAATCAATCACTGATTATAGGGGTAATCAATCACTGATTATAGGGGTAATCAATCACTGATTATAGGGGTAATCAATCACTGATTATAGGGGGTAATCAATCACTGATTATAGGGGTAATCAATCACTGATTATAGGGGTAATCAATCAGTGATTATAGGGGTAATCAATCACTGATTATAGGGGTAATCAATCAGTGATTATAGGGGTAATCAATCACTGATTATAGGGGTAATCCAGTGATTATAGGGGTAATCAATCTCTGATTATAGGGGTAAATAATCACTGATTATAGGGGTAATCAATCAGTGATTATAGGGGTAAATAATCACTGATTATAGGGGGTAATCAATCACTGATTAGAGGAGTAATCAATCAGTGATTATATGGGTAATCAATCAGTGATTATAGGGGTAATCAATCACTGATTATAGGGGTAATCAATCACTGATTATAGGGGTAATCAATCAGTGATTATAGGGGTAATCAATCACTGATTATAGGGGTAAATAATCACTGATTATAGGGGTAATCAATCAGTGATTATAGGGGTAAATAATCACTGATTATAGGGGGTAATCAATCACTGATTAGAGGAGTAATCAATCAGTGATTATAGGGGTAATTAATCACTGATTATAGGGGTAATCAATCAGTGATTATAGGGGTAATTAATCAGTGATTATAGGGGTAATCAATCACTGATTATAGGGGTAATCAATCACTGATTATAGGGGTAATCAATCAGTGATTATAGGGGTAATCAATCAGTGATTATAGGGGTAATCAATCACTGATTATAGGGGTAATCAATCACTGATTATAGGGGTAATCAATCACTGATTATAGGGGTAATCAATCAGTGATTATAGGGGTAATCAATCAGTGATTATAGGGGTAATCAATCAGTGATTATAGGGGTAATCAATCAGTGATTATAGGGGTAATCAATCAGTGATTATAGGGGTAATCAATCAGTGATTATAGGGGTAATCAATCACTGATTATAGGGGTAATCAATCAGTGATTATAGGGGTAATCAATCAGTGATTATAGGGGTAATCAATCAGTGATTATAGGGGTAATCAATCACTGATTATAGGGGTAATCAATCACTGATTATAGGGGTAATCAATCACTGATTATAGGGGTAATCAATCACTGATTATAGGGGTAATCAATCACTGATTATAGGGGTAATCAATCAGTGATTATAGGGGTAATCAATCAGTGATTATAGGGGTAATCAATCACTGATTATAGGGGTAATCAATCACTGATTATGGGGTAATCAATCACTGATTATAGGGGTAATTAATCACTGATTATAGGGGTAATCAATCAGTGATTATAGGGGTAATCAATCACTGATTATAGGGGTAATCAATCAGTGATTATAGGGGTAATCAATCACTGATTATAGGGGTAATCAATCAGTGATTATAGGGGTAATCAATCAGTGATTATAGGGGTAATCAATCACTGATTATAGGGGTAATCAATCAGTGATTATAGGGGTAATCAATCACTGATTATAGGGGTAATCAATCACTGATTATAGGGGGTAAATAATCACTGATTATATGGGTAATCAATCAGTGATTATAGGGGTAATCAATCAGTGATTATAGGGGTAATTAATCAGTGATTATAGGGGTAATTAATCACTGATTATATGGGTAATCAATCAGTGATTATAGGGGGAATCAATCACTGATTATAGGGGGTAAATAATCACTGATTATAGGGGTAATCAATCACTGATTATAGGGGTAATTAATCACTGATTATAGGGGTAATCAATCAGTGATTATAGGGGTAATCAATCTGTGATTATAGGGGTAATTAATCAGTGATTATAGGGGTAATCAATCACTGATTATAGGGGTAATCAATCACTGATTATAGGGGTAATTAATCACTAATTATAGGGGTAATCAATCACTGATTATAGGGGTAATTAATCACTGATTATAGGGGGTAAATAATCACTGATTATAGGGGTAATCAATCACTGATTATAGGGGTAATTAATCACTGATTATAGGGGTAATCAATCAGTGATTATAGGGGTAATCAATCAGTGATTATAGGGGTAATCAATCACTGATTATAGGGGTAAATAATCACTGATTATAGGGGTAATCAATCAGTGATTATAGGGGTAAATAATCACTGATTATAGGGGGTAATCAATCACTGATTAGAGGAGTAATCAATCAGTGATTATAGGGGTAATTAATCACTGATTATAGGGGTAATCAATCAGTGATTATAGGGGTAATTAATCAGTGATTATAGGGGTAATCAATCACTGATTATAGGGGTAATCAATCACTGATTATAGGGGTAATCAATCAGTGATTATAGGGGTAATCAATCAGTGATTATAGGGGTAATCAATCACTGATTATAGGGGTAATCAATCACTGATTATAGGGGTAATCAATCAGTGATTATAGGGGTAATCAATCAGTGATTATAGGGGTAATCAATCAGTGATTATAGGGGTAATCAATCAGTGATTATAGGGGTAATCAATCAGTGATTATAGGGGTAATCAATCAGTGATTATAGGGGTAATCAATCAGTGATTATAGGGGTAATCAATCACTGATTATAGGGGTAATCAATCAGTGATTATAGGGGTAATCAATCAGTGATTATAGGGGTAATCAATCAGTGATTATAGGGGTAATCAATCACTGATTATAGGGGTAATCAATCACTGATTATAGGGGTAATCAATCACTGATTATAGGGGTAATCAATCACTGATTATAGGGGTAATCAATCACTGATTATAGGGGTAATCAATCAGTGATTATAGGGGTAATCAATCAGTGATTATAGGGGTAATCAATCACTGATTATAGGGGTAATCAATCACTGATTATGGGGTAATCAATCACTGATTATAGGGGTAATTAATCACTGATTATAGGGGTAATCAATCAGTGATTATAGGGGTAATCAATCACTGATTATAGGGGTAATCAATCAGTGATTATAGGGGTAATCAATCACTGATTATAGGGGTAATCAATCAGTGATTATAGGGGTAATCAATCAGTGATTATAGGGGTAATCAATCACTGATTATAGGGGTAATCAATCAGTGATTATAGGGGTAATCAATCACTGATTATAGGGGTAATCAATCACTGATTATAGGGGGTAAATAATCACTGATTATATGGGTAATCAATCAGTGATTATAGGGGTAATCAATCAGTGATTATAGGGGTAATTAATCAGTGATTATAGGGGTAATTAATCACTGATTATATGGGTAATCAATCAGTGATTATAGGGGGAATCAATCAGTGATTATAGGGGTAATCAATCACTGATTATAGGGGTAATCAATCACTGATTATGGGGTAATCAATCACTGATTATAGGGGTAATTAATCACTGATTATAGGGGTAATCAATCAGTGATTATAGGGGTAATCAATCACTGATTATAGGGGTAATCAATCAGTGATTATAGGGGTAATCAATCACTGATTATAGGGGTAATCAATCAGTGATTATAGGGGTAATCAATCAGTGATTATAGGGGTAATCAATCACTGATTATAGGGGTAATCAATCAGTGATTATAGGGGTAATCAATCACTGATTATAGGGGTAATCAATCACTGATTATAGGGGGTAAATAATCACTGATTATATGGGTAATCAATCAGTGATTATAGGGGTAATCAATCAGTGATTATAGGGGTAATTAATCACTGATTATAGGGGTAATTAATCACTGATTATAGGGGGTAAATAATCACTGATTATAGGGGGAATCAATCACTGATTATAGGGGGTAAATAATCACTGATTATAGGGGTAATCAATCACTGATTATAGGGGTAATTAATCACTGATTATAGGGGTAATCAATCAGTGATTATAGGGGTAATCAATCTGTGATTATAGGGGTAATTAATCAGTGATTATAGGGGTAATCAATCACTGATTATAGGGGTAATCAATCACTGATTATAGGGGTAATTAATCACTAATTATAGGGGTAATCAATCACTGATTATAGGGGTAATTAATCACTGATTATAGGGGGTAAATAATCACTGATTATAGGGGTAATCAATCACTGATTATAGGGGTAATTAATCACTGATTATAGGGGTAATCAATCAGTGATTATAGGGGTAATTAATCAGTGATTATAGGGGTAATCAATCACTGATTATAGGGGTAATTAATCACTGATTATAGGGGTAATCAATCACTGATTATAGGGGTAATTAATCACTGATTATAGGGGGTAAATAATCACTGATTATAGGGGTAATCAATCACTGATTATAGGGGTAATCAATCACTGATTATAGGGGTAATCAATCACTGATTATAGGGGGTAAATAATCACTGATTATAGGGGTAATCAATCACTGATTATAGGGGTAATCAATCACTGATTATAGGGGTAATCAATCAGTGATTATAGGGGGTAATGAATCACTGATTATAGGGGTAATCAATCACTGATTATAGGGGTAATCAATCACTGATTATAGGGGTAATCAATCAGTGATTATAGGGGGCAATCAATCAGTGATTATAGGGGTAATCAATCACTGATTATAGGGGTAATCAATCAGTGATTATAGGGGTAATCAATCACTGATTATAGGGGTAATCAATCACTGATTATAGGGGTAATCAATCACTGATTATAGGGGTAATCAATCAGTGATTATAGGGGTAATCAATCAGTGATTATAGGGGTAATCAATCACTGATTATAGGGGTAATCAATCAGTGATTATAGGGGTAATCAATCACTGATTATAGGGGTAATCAATCACTGATTATAGGGGGTAAATAATCACTGATTATAGGGGTAATCAATCAGTGATTATAGGGGTAATCAATCAGTGATTATAGGGGTAATTAATCAGTGATTATAGGGGTAATTAATCACTGATTATATGGGTAATCAATCAGTGATTATAGGGGTAATTAATCAGTGATTATAGGGGTAATCAATCACTGATTATAGGGGTAATTAATCACTGATTATAGGGGGTAATTAATCACGGTGATTATAGGGGTAATCAATCAGTGATTATAGGGGGTAATTAATCACTGATTATAGAGGGTAATTAATCAGTGATTATAGAGGGTAATTAATCACTGATTATAGGGGTAATCAATCACTGATTATAGGGGTAATTAATCACCGATTATAGGGGTAATTAATCACTGATTATAGGTGTAAGTAATCACTGATTGTAGGGGTAATCAATCACTGATTACAGGGGTAATCAATCACTGATTATAGGGGTAATTAATCACTGTGATTATAGGGGTAATCAATCAGTGATGAGAGGGGGTAATTAATCACTGATTATAGGGGTAATTAATCAGTGATTATAGAGGGTAATTAATCACTGATTATAGGGGGTAATTAATCACTGATTATAGGGGTAATCAATCAGTGATTATAGTGGTAATTAATCAGTGATTATAGTGGTAATTAATCAGTGATTATAGTGGTAATCAATCAGTGATTATAGGGGTAATTAATTGATTATAGGGGGTAATTAATTACTGATTATAGGGGTAATTAATCACTGATTATAGGGGGTAATTAATCAGTGTGATTATAGGGGTAATTAATCACTGATTATAGGGGGTAATTAATCACTGATTATAGGGGTAATTAATCAGTGATTATAGGGGGTAATTAATCACTGATTATAGGGGGTAATTAATCAGTGTGATTATAGGGGTAATTAATCACTGATTATAGGGGTAATTAATCACTGATTATAGGGGCTAATTAATCACTGATTATAGGGGGTAAGTAATCAGTGTGATTATAGGGGTAATTAATCACTGTGATTATAGGGGTAATGAATCACTGATTATAGGGGTAATTAATCACTGATTATAGGGGTAAGTAATCACTGATTATAGGGGTAATTAATCACTGTGATTATAGGGGTAATTAATCACTGATTAGAGAGGTAATTAATCACTGATTATAGGGTGTAATTAATCACTGATTATAGGGGGTAATTAATCACTGATTATAGGGGTAATTAATCACTGATTATAGGGGTAATTAATGACTGTGATTATAGGGGGGTAATTACTCACTGATTATAGGGGTAATCAATCAGTGATTATAGGGGGTAATTAATCACTGATTATAGGGGTAATTAATCACTGATTATAGGGGGATAATTAATCACTGTGATTATAGTTGTAATTAATCACTGATTATAGGGGTAATTAATCACTGATTATAGGTGTAATTAATGACTGTGATTATAGGGGGGTAATTACTCACTGATTATAGCGGTAATCAATCACTGATTATAGGGGTAATCAATCAGTGATTATAGGGGTAATCAATCACTGATTATAGGGGTAATTAATCACTGATTATAGGGGTAATTAATCACTGATTATAGAGGGTAATCAATCACTGATTATAGGGGCAATTAATCACTGATTATAGGGGTAATTAATCACTGATTATAGGTGGTAATTAATCACTGATTATAGGGGTAATTAATCAGTGATTATAGGGGTAATTAATCAGTGATTATAGGGGGTAATTAATCACTGATTTACGGGGGGTAATTAATCAGTGATTATAGGGGTAATTAATCAGTGATTATAGGGGTAATTAATCACTGATTAGAGGTAATTAATCAGTGATTATAGGGGTAATTAATCACTGATTATAGGGGTAATCAATCAGTGATTATCTGGGTAATTAATCACTGATTAGAGGTAATTAATCAGTGATTATAGGGGGTAATTAATCAGTGATTATAGGGGGTAATTAATCACTGATTATAGGGGTAATTAATCACTGATTATAGGGGTAATCAATCAGTGATTATCGGGGTAATTAATCACTGATTAGAGGTAATTAATCAGTGATTATAGGGGTAATTAATCAGTGATTATAGGGGGTAATTAATCACTGATTATAGGGGGGTAATTAATCAGTGATTATAGGGTAATTAATCAGTGATTATAGGGGTAATCAATCACTGATTATAGGGGTAATTAATCACTGATTATAGGGGGTAATCAATCACTGATTATAGGGGTAATCAATCACTGATTATAGGGGGTAATCAATCACTGATTATAGAGGGTAATTAATCACTGATTATAGAGGGTAATCAATCACTGATTATAGGGGTAATCAATCAGTGATTATAGGGGTAATCAATCACTGATTATAGGGGTAATTAATCACTGATTATAGGGGGTAATCAATCACTGATTATAGAGGGTAATCAATCACTGATTATATCGGTAATTAATCAGTGATTATAGGGGTAATCAATCACTGATTATAGGGGTAATTAATCACTGATTATAGGCGTAAGTAATCACTGATTATAGGGGGTAATTAATCACTGATTATAGGCGTAAGTAATCACTGATTATAGGCGTAAGTAATCACTGATTATAGGGGTAAGTAATCAGTGATTATAGGGGGGTAAGTAATCACTGATTATAGGGGGTAATTAATCACTGATTATAGGCGTAAGTAATCACTGATTATAGGCGTAAGTAATCACTGATTATAGGGGTAAGTAATCAGTGATTATAGGGGGGTAAGTAATCACTGATTATAGGGGTAATTAATCACTGATTATAGGGGTAAGTAATCACTGATTATGGGGGTAATTAATCACTGATTATAGGGGTAATTAATCACTGATTATAGGGGTAAGTAATCACTGATTATAGGGGGTGATTAATCACTGATTATAGGGGTAAGTAATCACTGATTATAGAGGGTAGTTATTCACTGATTATAGGGGGGGTAATTAATCGCTGATTACAGGTGGTAATTAATCACTGATTATAGTGGTAATTAATCACAGTGGTTATATGGGGTAATTAATCACTGATTATAGGGGATAATTAATAACTGATAATGGGGGTAATTAACCATTGTGATTATAGGAGGGGTAATTAAGCACTGTGATTATGGGGGGTAATTAATAACTGATTATGGGGGGTAATTAATAACTGATTATGGGGGGTAATTAATCACCGTGATTATAGGGGGGTAATTAATCACTGATTATAGGGGGTAATTAATCATTGATTATAGGGGGGTAATTAATCACCGTGATTATAGAAGGGTAATCAATCACCGTGATTATAGGGGGGTAATTAATCACTGATTATAGGGGGTAATTAATCACTGATTTATTCGGGGGTAATTAATCACTGCGATTATAGGGCGTAATTAATCACTGCGATTATAGGGCGTAATTAATCACTGTGATTATAGGGTGTAATTAATCACTGATTTTAGGGGTAATTAATCACTTATAGGGGTAATTAATCACTGTGATTATAGGGATAATTAATCACAGTGATTATAGGGGGGGGTAATTAATCACTGATTATAGGGGGGAATTAATAACTGATTATAGGGGGTAATTAATCACTGATTTTAGGGGTAATTAATCACTTATAGGGGTAATTAATCACTGTGATTATAGGGGGTAATCAATCACTGATTATAAGGGGTAATTAATCACTGATTTATAGGAGGTAATTAATCACTGATTTATAGGGGTAATTAATCACTGATTATAGAGGGTAATTAATCACTGATTATAGAGGGTAAGTAATCACTGTGATTATAGGGGGTAATTAATCACTGATTATAGAGGGTAATTAATCGCTGTGATTATAGGGGGTAATTAATCTGATTATAGGGGGTAATTAATCACTGATTATAGGGGTAATTAATCACTGATTATAGGGGGGAATTAATAACTGATTATAGGGGGTAATTAATCACTGATTTTAGGGGTAATTAATCACTTATAGGGGTAATTAATCACTGTGATTATAGGGGGTAATTAATCACTGATTATAGGGGGTAATTAATCACTGATCATAGGGGTAATCAATCACTGATTATAAGGGGTAATTAATCACTGATTTATAGGAGGTAATTAATCACTGATTATAGGGGGTAATTAATCACTGATTATAGGGGTAAGTAATCACTGTGATTATAGGGGTAATTAATCACTGCGATTATAGGGGGGTAATTAATCACTGCGATTATAGGGGGTAATTAATCACTGATTATAGAGGGTAATTAATCGCTGTGATTATAGGGGGTAATTAATCTGATTATAGGGGGTAATTAATCACTGATTATAGGTGTAAGTAATCACTGATTATAGGGGGTAATTAATCACTGATTATAGGCGTAAGTAATCACTGATTATAGGCGTAAGTAATCACTGATTATAGGGGTAAGTAATCAGTGATTATAGGGGGGTAAGTAATCACTGATTATAGGGGTAATTAATCACTGATTATAGGGGTAATTAATCACTGATTATAGTGGTAAGTAATCACTGATTATAAGGGGTGATTAATCACTGATTATAGGGGTAAGTAATCACTGATTATAGGGGGTAATTATTCACTGATTATAGGGGGGTAATTAATCGCTGATTACAGGTGGTAATTAATCACTGATTATAGTGGTAATTAATCACAGTGGTTATATGGGGTAATTAATCACTCTGATTATAGGGGATAATTAATAACTGATAATGGGGGGTAATTAACCATTGTGATTATAGGAGGGGTAATTAAGCACTGTGATTATGGGGGGTAATTAATAACTGATTATGGGGGTAATTAATAACTGATTATGGGGGGTAATTAATCACCGTGATTATAGGGGGGTAATTAATCACTGATTATAGGGGGGTAATTAATCACTGATTATAGGGGGTAATTAATCACCGTGATTATAGAAGGGTAATCAATCACCGTGATTATAGGGGGGTAATTAATCACTGATTATAGGGGGTAATTAATCACTGATTTATTCGGGGGTAATTAATCACTGCGATTATAGGGCGTAATTAATCACTGCGATTATAGGGCGTAATTAATCACTGTGATTATAGGGGGTAATTAATCACTGATTTTTGGGGTAATTAATCACTTATAGGGGTAATTAATCACTGATTATAGGGATAATTAATCACAGTGATTATAGGGGGGGTAATTAATCACTGATTATAGGGGGGAATTAATAACTGATTATAGGGGGTAATTAATCACTGATTTTAGGGGTAATTAATCACTTATAGGGGTAATTAATCACTGTGATTATAGGGGGTAATCAATCACTGATTATAAGGGGTAATTAATCACTGATTTATAGGAGGTAATTAATCACTGATTTATAGGGGTAAGTAATCACTGATTATAGGGGGTAATTAATCACTGCGATTATAGGGGGGTAATTAATCACTGCGATTATAGGGGGTAATTAATCACTGATTATAGAGGGTAATTAATCGCTGTGATAATAGGGGGTAATTAATCTGATTATAGGGGGTAATTAATCACAGATTATAGGGGTAATTAATCACTGATTATAGGGGGGAATTAATAACTGATTATAGGGGGTAATTAATCACTGATTTTAGGGGTAATTAATCACTTATAGGGGTAATTAATCACTGTGATTATAGGGGGTAATTAATCACTGATTATAGGGGGTAATTAATCACTGATTATAGGGGTAATCAATCACTGATTATAAGGGGTAATTAATCACTGATTTATAGGAGGTAATTAATCACTGATTATAGGGGGTAATTAATCACTGATTATAGGGGGTAATTAATCACTGATTATAGGGGTAAGTAATCACTGTGATTATAGGGGTAATTAATCACTGCGATTATAGGGGGGTAATTAATCACTGCGATTATAGGGGGTAATTAATCACTGATTATAGAGGGTAATTAATCGCTGTGATTATAGGGGGTAATTAATCTGATTATAGGGGGTAATTAATCACTGATTATAGGGGTAATTAATCACTGATTATAGGGGTAATCAATCACTGATTATAGGGGGTAATTAATAACTGCGACTATAGTGGAGTAATTAATCACTGTGATTATAGGGGGCAATTAATCACTGATTATAGGGGTAATTAATCACTGATTACAGGTGGTAATTAATCACTGATTATAGGTGGTAATTAATCACTGATTTATAGTGGGGTAATTAATCACTGTGATAGGGGTAATTAATCACTGATTATAGGTGGTAATTAATTACTGATTTATAGTGGGGTAATTAATCACTGTGATTATAGGGGTAAGTAATCGCAGTGATTATAGGGGGTAAGTAATCACTGATTATGGGGGGGTAATTAATCACTGTGATAGGGGTAATTAATCACTGATTATAGGTGGTAATTAATTACTGATTTATAGTGGGGTAATTAATCACTGTGATTATAGGGGGTAAGTAATCGCAGTGATTATAGGGGGTAAGTAATCACTGATTATGGGGGGGTAATTAATCACTGTGATAGGGGTAATTAATCACTGATTATAGGTGGTAATTAATTACTGATTTATAGTGGGGTAATTAATCACTGTGATTATAGGGGGTAAGTAATCGCAGTGATTATAGGGGGTAAGTAATCACTGATTATGGGGGGGTAATTAATCACTTTGAGTAAAAGGGGTAATTAATCAATGTGATTATAGGGGGTAATTAATCACTGCGTTCATCGGGGGTAATTAATCACTGATTATAGGGGGTAATTAATCACTGCGTTCATCGGGGAGTAATTAATCACTGTGATTATAGGGAGTAATTAATCACTGATTACAGGGTGTAATTAATCACTGATTTATAGGGGGTAATTAATCACTGATTATAGGGCGGTAATTCATCACAGTGATTATAGGGAGTAATTAATCACTGATTATAGGGGGTAATTAATCACTGATTATAGGGGGGTAATCAATCACTGTGATTATAGGGGGTAATTAATCACTGATTATAGGGGGATAATTAATCACTGATTATAGGGAGTAATTAATCACTGATTATAGGGGGTAATTAATCACTGATTATAGGGGTTATTAATCACTGATTATATGGGGTATGTAATCACTGATTATAGGGATTAATTAATCACTGCGATTATAGGGGGGTAATCAATCACTGATTATAGGGGGGTAATTAATCACTGATTATAAGGGGTAATTAATCACTGATTTATGGGAGGTAATTAATCACTGATTATAGGGGGGTAATTAATCACTGATTATAGGGGGTAATTAATCACTGTGATTATAGGGGGTAATTAATCACTGCGATTATAGGGGGGTAATTAATCACTGATTTTAGGGAGTAATTAATCACTGATTATAGAGGGTAATTAATCGCTGTGATTATAGGGGTAATTAATCACTGATTATGAGGGGTAATTAATCACGGTGATTATGGGGGGTAATTAATCGCTGATTATAGGGGGTAATTAATAACTGCGATTATAGTGGGGTAATTAATCACTGATTATAGGGGGCAATTAATCACTGATTATAGGGGGTAATTAATCACTGATTATCGGGGTAATTAATCACTGATGACAGGTGGTAATTAATCACTGATTTATAGGGGTAATTAATCACTGATTATAGGTGGTTAATCACTGATTTATAGGGGCGTAATTAATCACGGTGATTATAGGGGGTAATTAATCACTGATTATAGAGGGTAATTAATCACTGATTATAGGCGGTAATTAATCACTGATTATAGGGGTAATTAATCACTGATTACAGGTGGTAATTAATCACTGATTTATAGGGGGTAATTAATCACAGTGATTATAGGGGGTAATTAATCACAATGATTATCGGGGGTAAGTAATCACAATGATTATAGGGGGCAATTAATCACTGATTATAGTGGTAATTAATCACAGTGGTTATAGGGGGTAATTAATCACTGATTATAGGGGGTAAATAATCACTGATTATGGTGGGTAATTAACCATTGTGATTATAGGGGGGGTAATTAAGCACTGTGATTATAGGGGGTTATTAATCACTGTGATTATAGGGGGGTAATTAATAACTGATTATGGGGGTAATTAATCACCGTGATTATAGGGGGGTAATTAATCACCGTGATTATAGAAGGGTAATTAATCACTGATTATAGAAGGGTAATTAATCACTGTGATTATAGGGGGGTAATTAATCACTGTGATTATAGGGGGGTAATTAATCACTGATTTATTCGGGGGGGTAATTAATCACTGCGATTATAGGGGGTAATTAATCAATGTGAATTTGGGGGGGTAATTAATCACAGTGATTATAGGGTGATAATTAATCACTGATTATAAGGGGGGTAATTAATCACTGTGATTATAGGGGGGTAATTAATCACTGTGATTATAGGGGGTAATTAATTACTGTGATTTATTCGGGGGTAATTAATCACTGCGATTATAGGGGGTAATTAATCTCTGTGATTATAGGGCGTAATTAAGCACTGTGATTATAGGGGTTGATTAATCACAGTGGTTATAGAGGGTAATTAATCACTGATTATAGGGGGGAATTAATACTGATTATAGGGGGTAATTAATCACTGATTTTAGGCGTAATTAATCACTTATTATAGGGGTAATTAATCACTATTATAGGGGGTAATTAATCACTGATTATAGGGGTAATTAATAGTGATTATAGGGTGGGTATTTAATCACTGATTATGGGGGGGGGAATTAATCACTGTGATTATAGGGGGGGTAATTAATCACTGATTATAGGGGGTAATTAATCATTGATTATAGGGGGTAATTAATCACACTGATTATAGGGGATAAGTAATCACTTATTAGAGGGGTAATTAATCACTGTGATTATAGGGGGGTAATTAATCACTTATTATAGGGGGTAATTAATCACTGATTATAGGGGGGTAAAAATTACTCATTAATTACCCCCCTATAATCAGTGGTTACACCCTAAAATCACAGTGATTACCCCCTATAATCAGTGATTAATTACCCCCCCATAACCACAGTGACTAGTTACCCCTATAATCAGTGATTAATTACCCCCTATAAACACAATAATTAATTACCCCTATAATCGCAGTGATTAATTAACCCCCATAGTCACAGTGATTAATTACCCCCGATAGTTAGTGACTAATTGCCCCCCCTATAATCAGTGATTAAGTACCCCCCTCTAATCACAGTGATTAATTACCCCACTATAATCACAGTGATTAATTTCCCCCTATAATCAGATTAATTACCCCCTATAATCAGTAATTAATTACCCTCTATAATCACAGTGATTAATTACCCACCGATAATCAGTGATTAATTACCCCATATAATTGATTAAATATCCCCTATAATCTGATTACCCCCTATAATCACTGATTAATTACCCCCTATAATTACTGTGATTAATTACCCACGTATAATCAGTGATTAATTACCACCCTATAATCAGTGATTAATTGCCCCCTATAATCAGTGATTAATTGCCCCCTATAATCAGTGATTAATTACCCCCTATAATCACTGTGATTAATTACCCCCTATAATCAGTGATTAATTGCCCCCTATAATCACAGTGATTAATTACCACCCTATAATCAGTGATTAATTACCCCATATAATTGATTAAGTATCCCCTATAATCTGATTACCCCCTATAATCACTGTGATTAATTACCCCCTATAATTACTGTGATTAATTACCCCCTATAATCACTGTGATTAATTACCCACGTATAATCAGTGATTAATTACCACCCTATAATCACTATGATTAATTACCCCCACACAATCAGTGATTAATTACCCCTATAATCAGTGATTAATTACCCTCTATAATCAGTGATTAATTAGCCCCTATAATCAGTGTGATTAATTACCCCCCCACAATCAGTTATTAATTACCCCCATAATCAGTGATTACCCCCTATAATCACTAATTAATTACACCCTATAATCACAGTGATTAATTAACCCCTATAATCACAGTGATTAATTACCACCCTATAATCAGTGATTAATTACCCCATATAATTGATTAAGTATCCCCTATAATCTGATTACCCCCTATAATCACTGTGATTAATTACCCCCTATAATTACTGTGATTAATTACCCCCTATAATCACTATGATTAATTACCCCCCACAATCAGTGATTAATTACCCCTATAATCAGTGATTAATTACCCCTATAATCAGTGATTAATTACACCCTATAATCACAGTGATTAATTACACCCTATAATCAGTGATTAGTTACCCCCCCATAATCAGTGATTAATTACCTCCTATAATCAGTGATTAATTAACCCCTATAATCACAGTGATTAATTACCTCCTATAATCACAGTGATTAATTACCTCCTATAATCACACTGTTTAATAACCCCACTTTAATCAGTGATTAATTACGCCCTATAATCAGTGATTAATTACCCCCATAATCAGTGATTAATTACCCCCTGTAATCAGTGATTAATTTCCCCCTATAATATCAGTGATTAATTACCCCCTATAATTAGTGATTAATTATCCCCTATAATCACAGTGATTAATTACCCCCTATAATCAGTGATTAATTACCACCCTATAATCACTATGATTAATTACCCCCCCACAATCAGTGATTAATTACCCCTATAATCACTGTGATTAATAAGCCCCTATAATCACTGTGATTAATTACTCCCCTATAATCACTGTGATTAATTACCCCCCTATAATCAGTGATTAATTACCCCCTATAATCAGTGATTAGTTACTCCCCCTATAATTAGTGATTAATTACCCCCTATAATTAGTGATTAATTACCCCCTATAATCAGTGATTAATTATCCCCTATAATCAGTGATTAATTAGCACCCTATAATCAGTGATTAATTACCCCTATAATCAGTGATTAATTACCCCTATAATCAGTGATTAATTACCCCCTATAATCACTGTGATTAATTACCCCGTATAATCAGTGATTAATTACCCCTATAATCAATGATTAATTACCCCTATAATCACTGATTAATTACCCCCTATAATCACAGTGATTAATTACCCCGTATAATCAGTGATTAATTACCCCTATAATCAATGATTAATTACCCCTATAATCACTGTGATTAATTACCCCTATAATCAATGATTAATTACCCCTATAATCACTGTGATTAATTACCCCCTATAATCAGTGATTAATTACCCCGTATAATCAGTGATTAATTACCCCTATAATCAATGATTAATTACCCCTATAATCACTGTGATTAATTACCCCCTGTAATGACAGTGATTGATTACCCCCTATAATCACAGCGATTAATTACCCCCTGTAATGACAGTGATTAATTACCCCCTATAATCGCAGTGATTAATTACCCCCTATAATCACAGTGATTAATTACCCCCTATAATCGCAGTGATTAATTACTCCTATAATCACTGTGATTAATTACCCCCTATAATCACTGTGATTAATTACCCCCTATAATCACAGTGATTAATTATCCCCTATAATCACAGTGATTGATTAACCCCAATAATCACAATGATTAATTACACCCCCTAAAGTAAATGATTAATTACCCCCTATAATCACTGTAATTAACTACTCCCCTATAATCGCAGTAATTAATTACCCCCTATAATCAATGATTAATTACCCCCATAATCACAGTGGTTAATTACCCCGCTATAATCAGTGATTAATTACCCCCATAATACCGTGATTAATTACCCCCCTATAATCGCTGTGATTAATTACGGCCTATAATCACAATGATTAATTACACCCCCTAAAGTCAATGATTGATTACCCCTATAATCACAATGATTAATTACACCCCCTAAAGTCAATGATTAATTACCCCTCTATAATCAGTGATTAATTACCCCCTGTAATCACAGTGATTAATTAACCCCCTGTAATCACAATGATTAATTACCCCTATAATCACAGTGATTAATTACCCCTATAATCGCTGTGATTAATTACCCTTATAATCACAGTGATTAATTACCCCATATAATCGCTGTGATTAATTACCCCCTATAATCACTGTGATTAATTACCCCTATAATCACAGTGATTAATTACCTAACTGTAATCACAGTGATTAATTACCCCCTATAATCAGTGATTAATTACCCCCCTGTAATCACTGTGATGAATTACCCCCCTGTAATCACAGTGATTAATTACCCCCTATAATCAGTGATTAATTACCCCCCTGCAATCACTGTGATGAATTACCCCTCCTGTAATCACTGTGATTAATCACCCTTATAATAGTGATTAATTACCCCTATAATCACTGTGATTAATTACCCCCATAATCAGTGATTAATTACCCCCTATAATCACAGTGATTAATTACCCCCCTATAATCACAGTGATTAATTAACCCCTATAATCACAGTGATTACTTACCCCCCTATAATCACAGTGATTAATTAACCCCTATAATCGCAGTGATTAACTACCCCCCCTATAATCAATCATTGTGATTTTTGGATCAGCCATGATCGTATAGAATGGCGGAGCGGTCTCGTGGGACCAAATGGCCAACTCCTGCTCCTATTGTGTTCTTAACCCAACTGGCTGGGGTTTTATTGAGTTTTGTGAACATCACGTGACTGGCTAAGCCCCTCCCAACCCAACAGCTCTACAATTATTTTATAAGAACATTTGAATCAAGTACTCCTTTTTTTTAATGCACTAGGTCTCACAAATCTAAATTGAGATGGGAAGTTTACCAAATTAAATTGAAGTTATGTTCCCGGGAGGGTGATGATGCACTCCAGTCACTCCGGTGCCCACATCTGCCGGGGGGCGGGTGGTGGAGGGTTCAGTGGTGGGGGACCCAGGGAGAGTCGATGCCCCGTGGGGGAGACACGTACCCCGGGGGAGAGTCGGTGCCCCGTGGGGGAGACACGTACCCTGGGGGGGAGTCCCGGGGAGAGTCGGTGCCCCGTGGGGGAGACACGTACCCCGGGGGAGAGTCGGTGCCCCGTGGGGGAGACACGTACCCCGGGGGAGAGTCGGTGCCCCGTGGGGGAGACACGTACCCTGGGGGGGAGTCAGTGCCCCGGGAAGAGTCGGTGCACCATGGGGGAGACACATACCCCGGGGGAGAGTCGGTGCCCCGTGGGGGAGACACGTACCCCGGGGAGAGTCGGTGCCCCGTGGAGGAGACACGTACCCCGGGGAGCGTCGGTGCCCCGTGGGGGAGACACGTACCCCGGGGAGCGTCGGTGCCCCGTGGGGGAGACACGTACCCTGGGGGGGAGTCAGTGCCCCGTGGGGGAGACACGTACCTCGGGGAGAGTCGGTGTCCCGGGGAGACACATACCCCGGGGGAGAATCGGTGCCACGGGGAGACACGTACCCTGGGGGGGAGTCAGTGCCCCGTGGGGGAGACACGTACCCCGGGGGGGAGTCAGTGCCCCGGGGAGAGTCGGTGCCCCATGGGGGAGACACATACCCCGGGGGAGAGTCGGTGCCCCGTGGGGGAGACACGTATCCCGGGGAGAGTCGGTGCCCCGGGGAGACACGTACCCTGGGGGGGAGTCAGTGCCCCGGGGAGAGTCGGTGCCCCATGGGGGAGTCGATGCCCCATGGGGGAGACATGTACCCCGGGGGGGAGTCGGTGCCCCATGGGGGAGACACGTACCCCAGGGGGGAGTCGATGCCCCATGGGGGAGACATGTACCCCGGGGGGGAGTCGGTGCCCCATGGGGGAGACACATACCCCGGGGGGGAGTCGGTGCCCCTGTGTGGGAGACACGTACCCCGGGGAGAGTCGGTGCCCCATGGGGGGGGGGGGCGGGACCTGTACCCGTACCCCGGGGGAGAGTCAGTACCCCGGGGGGCGGGGGGGGACCCGGGGAGAGTCGGTGCCCCGTGTGGTGGGGGTGTGTGTATTGACCAATGTCTATCTCGTTCTCTCCAGCTCTCTATGTGAGGCTACGTGTTGGGGAGGGGGAGGGGTGAGCCAGCAGTGACCCCTGGCGGAGGAGTCGCACCCTGACCCTGAGCCCCCCCACCCAACTATGCTCTCCAATGCTCGAGCCGGCAGCCTGAAGGACCCAGAGGTGGCCGACCTATTCTACAAGGAGGATCCCGAGAAGCTATTTGTGGACCTGCGGGAGATCGGACATGGCAGCTTTGGAGCAGTGTACTTCGTGAGTGCCGAGATCGAATGTTGTCATCGTCTCTCCATCCCTCTGTCCCCACTCCCGACCCACACTCCCTCCCTCCCTCCCTCCCTCCCTCCCTCCCTCCCTCCCTCCCTCCCTCCCTCCCTCCCTCCATCCATCCATCCATCCCTCCACCCCACCATCCCCACTCCCGTCCCACCTACCCTCTCTCCCTCCCTCCATCCATCCCTCCATCCATCCCTCCCTCCCTCTATCCTCCCCTCCCATCCCACCCACCTTCCATCCCTCTGTCCTCCCCCTCCCCCTGTCCCCTCCCTCCCTCCCTCCATCCATCCCTCCCTCCCTCCATCCATCCCTCCCTCCCTCCATCCCACCATCCCCACTCCCGTCCCTCCCTCCCTCCATCCCTCCATCCATCCCTCCCACCCTCCCTCCATCCCACCCTCCCTCCATCCCACCCTCCCTCCATCCCACCATCCCCACTCCCGTCCCTCCCTCCCTCCATCCCTCCCTCCCTCCCTCCCTCCCTCCATCCCACCCTCCCTCCTTCCCTCCATCCCACCCTCCCTCCATCCCACCGTCCCCACTCCCGTCCCACCCACCCTCCCTCCATCCATCCCTCCCTCTAGCCTCCCCTCCCATCCCACCCACCTTCCCTCCCCCTGTCCCCCCCCTCCCCCTGTCCCCCCCCTCCCCCTGTCCCCCCCTCCCCCTGTCCCCTCCCTCCATCCATCCATCCATCCCTCCCTCCCTCCATCCCACCGTCCCCACTCCCGACCCACACTCCCTCCCTCCATCCCTCCCTCCCTCCATCCCTCCCTCCATCCATCCATCCCTCCATCCATCCATCCATCCCTCCCTCCATCCATCCCTCCCTCCATCCATCCCTCCCTCCATCCATCCCTCCCTCCATCCATCCCTCCCTCCATCCATCCCTCCCTCTCCATCCATCCCTCCCTCCCTCCATCCCACCGTCCCCACTCCCGACCCACACTCCCTCCCTCCCTCTCCCTCCCTCCCTCCATCCGTCCCTCCGACCCCTCCCTCCTTCTGTAATCTCACTCCCTCCCTACCCTGACTATACCTGCCTTCTCCCACTCCCCCCCCTCCCTCCATCCATCCCTCCCTCCCTCCATCCCACCCACCCTCCCTCCCTCCCTCCATCCATCCCTCCTTCCATCCATCCCTCCCTCCCTCCATCCATCCCTCCCTCCCTCTATCCTCCCCTCCCATCCCACCCACCTTCCATCCCTCCCTCCCTCTATCCTCCCCCCCTCTATCCTCCCCCCCTCTATCCTCCCCCCCTCTATCCTCCCCCCCTCTATCCTCCCCCCCTCTATCCTCCCCCCCTCTATCCTCCCCCCCTCTATCCTCCCCCCCTCTATCCTCCCCCCCTCTATCCTCCCCCCCTCTATCCTCCCCCCCTCTATCCTCCCCCCCTCTATCTTCCCCCCCTCTATCTTCCCCCCCTCTATCCTCCCCCCCTCTATCCTCCCCCCCTCCCTCTATCCTCCCCTCCCATCCCACCCACCTTCCATCCCTCTGTCCCCTCCCTCCCTCCCTCCCTCCCTCCCTCCCTCCCTCCCTCCCTCCCTCCCTCCCTCCCTCTGTAATCTCACTCCCTCCCTACCCTGACTATACCTGCCTTCTCCCACTCCCCCCCCCCCCCCATCTCTGTTCCCCCCGCCCCTCCTCTGTTCCCCCCCGCCCCTCCTCTGTTCCCCCCCGCCCCTCCTCTGTTCCCCCCTCCCCCTCTCCTCTGTTCCCCCTCCCCCTCTCCTCTGTTCCCCCCCGCCCCTCCTCTGTTCCCCCCGCCCCTCCTCTGTTCCCCCCCGCCCCTCCTCTGTTCCCCCCCGCCCCTCCTCTGTTCCCCCCCGCCCCTCCTCTGTTCCCCCCCGCCCCTCCTCTGTTCCCCCCGCCCCTCCTCTGTTTCCCCCTCCCCCTCTCCTCTGTCCCCCCCCCCTCTCTCTGCCCCCTCACCATCTACACCTCCTCCGCCCCCTCTTAATCCCCTCCCCCCACTCAACTTGCTCCCTTTGACCACCGTCCCTTCCCCCCCCCCCCCCCCCTGCGGCTTTCGGGTCGTGTTTGTGGGGGTGGTGTGGGTGGGGTTTGGGGCGGGTGGAGTTCGGGGCCACGGTCCATTGGCCAGGATTAATGGTGCAGGGGTTGGTGCGGGGGGGAGGGAACAGGAGATCGGGCTGGAGTGGGGGTAGGGAGGTTGTGTGTGGGGGGGGGGGGGTAGGGATCTCGGGTCCGAGGGGAGGGGGCCCTTAGGGAGGTCGGGGTGTAGTGGGGGTGGGAGGTTAGGGAGCTTGGATCGGTGGGGGGGGGGTGGTGGGGGTTAGGGAAGTCGTGTCGGGTGGGGGGGGGGGGGCGGGGTTTAGGGAGGTCGAGTCGAGGGGGGGGTTACGGAGGTCGGGTCGAGTGGGGAGGCTGTTAGGGAGCTCGGATCGGCGGGGAGGGGGGGTGGTTGGGGAGCTCGGGTCCGGGGGGACGGGGCCCTTAGGGAAGTCGGAGTGGGGTGGGGGTGGGAGGTTAGGGAGCTTGGGTCGAGTGGGGGGGGGGGGGTGGGGTTTAGGGAGGTCGAGTCGAGGGGGGTGGTTATGGAGGTCGGGTCGAGTGGGGGGGGCTGTTGGGGAGCTCGGATCGGCGGGGGGGGGTTGGGGAGCTCGGGTGGGGTGGGGGGGGGTTAAGGAGATC